>NW_026096013.1:683074-705882 GCF_023614345.1 Adelges cooleyi
GTTAAATAGTAACACATTAAGTTTGGAATATTAAATAATTACCAAGTTCAAATAATTATTTGTTGATCAAGAAAAATTTAACTTTCCGTAAAGATAATTGCGAAAAATCCGTGACTCCGATTCCACAATGCTGGCTATTTTATTATTTCAATTTATATTGAAAATGACGATAATTATTTAAGACAATTTTTTATTTTAATTGTCATTTCCATACCTGTTATTTGAGCTAATCCCCTAGGATTGAACCTGGGCAATTTTGATTTAAATAACAAGTTGTTAGAAATTATTACTTGAACATCTATTTGTTAATATAATGCTCAGGTTCGATTACAATATTCGTGCACCGATGGTAATCACTAATCTTGATTAAATAATTGTCGGTTTACAGCACCGAACCTGCAAGTGAATCCAACTCATTTGAGACAACAACAAGCGACTATGGAAAAAAATACAAACATCGCGGTAACAAGTTACATTTTTTAAATGACACGGCTTGGTCCTATACAAAAATGAACCGGACGAACACTTTAGTCACCGCTAATGGCCTCAGGTGCTAATTCCTCGTCAAAGCCGTTAAAAAGGTATACTTTTTTTTACGCTCGAGTCTCGTTCAGTCCAACATCAGAAAACTATCAGATTCTATAAATTAACTCATATATGTTTTTTACAATCACCCTTTTTTCAGCCAAACGTATTGGACGACTACAGCAAGTCGGAACCCTCAAACCTTCAGCGTGAAACAGTTTATTTATGTGAGCACTAGTCGGCCGTAGCGGATAAATACAGAAAAAGCGATAATAGATGTAAGTAATGGTTTTAGATTTTCTTTTCGTTTTAGCTGTAACTGTCCATTTTATTTGACGTTTTACAATTATTGCCCTATCCTTAAGTGTTCTTCATGCGGTTAACTACTTCAAAAATATTTGTGAATTTAAAAAAAAATTTAACGAATTTTAGTAATTATTTAAAAGTGAAAACATTTATAATTACAAATAGAAGAAGAAAAGGGGGTTTAAAAATACTGGTAATGCACCTTTATTTTATACAGCTGATTAATAATATAGCTTTGTGATGACACTTCATCTTTCGACTATTCACTGAACAATTTTTTTTTTTTTTTTCAGAACGCCGAAAAAATTGATTAATGCTAATTATGCCTGTACTAGAATTGCACCCAAATTTAGTTGTTTGGGAGGGTACCTCAAGTCGCACATATCACCTACAGTTTTTTTAGAAATTATATTCACTATTAAACTGTATGCACGACTATTTTGCACTCATTCTAAAAATCGATTATATTAAAATTTTATCGAATTATAAATATAAAGTTATTATACTTATTCGGTGTGTTATGTCAAGAATATATATTGAGTTAAATAACATTTCTTATACTTGTATTTGATTAACTAATCTTATTATGATAGAAAATATAAAACAGATTTACATTAAATATTTTTAAAGATTGCAACATTCACAAGGATACTATAACAATTGAGACAAATAGTTTGTAAAGACGATCCAGGTGATTTAAACCAAATATTTACTTCTTTTACATGTTTTTTAAATTAATCAGGTAAGGATAACCAGAACATGTTTTCAAACAATCGTCATTAAATATTTCAAACAGGTTCTGTATTTTGTATAAAAGTATTCGGTATTCGGTTTCTAAAATAATATTCACAAACAATATTGAAATTTACTCAATCAGTGTTAGCTTTACAAGTAGATCAATGTACAATACAAATGTTTTGCATACAATCAAATTGTAAACATCAGTTTAGTATTTACGAAAAAAAAAAATTGTTGGAAGATGAAGTGGCATACTTTATCTTACAATTTTTTTTTTCAGAACGCCGAAAAATTTGAGTAATACCTGAAGGTACCTCAAGTCACACCTATCACTTACAGTTTTTTAGAAATTATATTCACTATTAGACTTCATGAACAAATTCAACTCATTCTAAAAATCAATTGTATTATAATTTTATAAAATTATAAACATAAAGTTAAATATTAAGTAAATATAAAATACAATTATAAAGTTAAATTAGGTGTGTTATTTCAAGAATATATCTTCGATGGTTGGTCAAAACGTGATAAGTCAAAATTAACAACTTTTCAGGAGGATTATCTCTAAACATTCACAAGTTCCATGTAAATTGCATGATAGATGCACACAAAATATTTGTAAAGAATGCATTATGCAATATTCAACAAGGATACTATAACAAAAAGATCATCTTATATATATTTTTAAAAATGACATGCAAAGTTGCCCGATATATTTTGGTTTTATATATTTTACTTTAAGGACCGAACCCTACACAACGACTTAAAAATTCCTGATCAAGCTACCCAATTCTATAAAAACTTTCACAACAACATTTTTAATCACCAAAATCCACTAATATCTAAATTATCTTTCCTCACTCTCCCTGACAACCCCCGATGCCGCCTTAAGCGTAAATGGCCCAGAGATCTTCTCAACCCATATGTAAATATATAAATTAAAAATAAAAACCACACCACACACTAGTTAAATAAAACATTAACTTACAAATCTGAAGTAGTGTCAATGGACGCCCCCTTCGATCAAGTCGACCAGCTTTGTTAATAAATTAGCCCTAAATTTTACTTATTGTAAATATAAATACAGATTGTAAATAATTTCAAAAAAAAAAATTTTTAAACAAATTATTTGAAAAATGTAAAAAATACAGTAGGTCAAACCAAAATTGTTTTTTTAACCATTTTCTTAAAAAAATACTTTTTTTTTTTTTTTCTTGTACTAGTTTTCTAGCATTCTTTAATTGATAATCGCTAAAATTTAAGATATTAAATTGCAATGATTTAATTTATTAAAAAACTGTTTGTCCACTGGACACCGGCCTGTCACCGTTGTGGCTACATCCCCACAATAAATTACAAGTGGTTTATTTGTAGAATTCAGTAATAATAAATCTATAATAACCGTTAAAACCAAAATACTCATTAACTGGAACCTTGCATAGTTTATGTCATACATATTGGCTTGCAACAGTTTTTAAAAAATAATGAGTAATTAAGTATGCATAATAATAAATGTTACTGAATGTGTTGTATCTACTATTGATACTAGTTACCTTGAACCCTATTTTTGCAAGTTAAAACATTAATAATTTAAGTATACATATATTATTATTAAATTGTGAACTCAATGAAGAGTAGAGACTGTGTACACATTATGATTTCCAGTTTTTTAGAAATTATATTCACTACTAAACTTCATGCACAAGTATTCTACTCGTTCTAAAAATCAATTGTATTATAATTTTATATAATTCTAAATATAATGTTATTTTACCGATTAGTTGCAGAATAGCAGTCCAAATACTGTTTAGGCTAAAAATACTGTCCTAACAGTCTGAAACCAATTTTTAAATTAAATGTTAAAAACTTCTAAAAACTGAACGTTGACATTGCTTAATCAAGGAATAATTTTTTAATTGTTAACTCCTAACATCATTCTGAGCTAGTTACTACATCCCTTAATTACAATTACTCTGTCGATCTTCTTGAACACACAAATCTTGTAACCCTATGCTATAGGTTACAATAAAATTGGTCCTGGTTCAGTGTTAACTTAAGCTTGTTTGTTTAATAACAAACAGTGAGTAAAAATGTACATTTTTAGTATATTAATAGTCAATACCTATATTATAATATTTTAGCAATATGCAGTGTGTCGAAGAGGTCTGCCATTATATTTTACATTACAACAATTACTTTTTTTAACGACAAACATAACTGTCATAGGGTACCAAAATTTTGGACATACCTTCAAGCTATTCCAAAAAGATCCTAAGCGTGACACCAAAGGCATATATATTTAGCTAACGATAAGCAGTGTGTCAAAGCGTGTTAACATTGCAACCGTCTTGTTTTAGACATGGTGCATTAGTACATGCGAATCAAGAAAAAAGTGTAACATTTCATACGTTGTTTATTCAAGTCTGTAGTAAAGACAATGGGAAAACTAAATTTCAATTTACTGTTCAGCAGATCACAATTGATTAAGAGAAGTTTAATCAAATATGTGTAATCTGGTATAATTATCGTTTACAACAGCGAATGGTGAAATATGCGGTTTACTAAATTACAAAGCCGACAATAGTTTTTAACTCTTGGCTACCGACAACCTTTATGAATGCTCGTTTTTTTACAATTAAGGTTTATTATACACATTGTATTTGACCAAAAAACGTATATCGTTCTTGTTAAACATTATAATACGTGACATTCGGTGATGTCATATTTCTTATTACCTTTAACACGGACAAGACTATTCGAGTACACCATTTCATGTCCGGTATGTTAAAAATGTACAAGTCATAATATAAGGTTTTTTAATATATTTGTACGAATAGTATACCGTATTTACACCACATGCGCATTGGCTTTAACAAAAAAGATGTAATAGCATAAAAGCTTTCTTTTCGACAAAGACCAGTGTTTTTTTGTTTTTATTAAGTACTGAATCATGTCAACACACAGTCACCGGTCTATCGGGACTCAAAAACCGTACAATACGAAATACTAGCCGGCGTCTGCACTCGCAACCAATCGATACGTACGATTGAATTGAAGGAAAAATATTAAGTAAAAATTTGTAATACCTAGTTTTTTAATTATACAAAATTATTAACTACGAGGCACGAGCAGCAAAGTATCCGAAATGCGAAACGAAAGAAAATAGTGATAAACGACTGGGATAGGGACGCCGATTGTTATCTAGCATGGTTAGGTCGAACTCGGTTATAAATGATAACGCGGTAACTGATAAGCCGTACACACACCGTATGGCGGTAAACACATAGTTTATTCAAATATTATAGGATTTTCTTGTGAACAAAATATTAGAGCTCATAACAAAAAACAAATTAATAAACACATTCAATCGAATAGTATGTAGTTTTCTCATTTCCTTCGATAAAATACATTTTTAAATAGTTAGAGTATTACAAAATGCGATGCTGTAAATATTTTATACAGCAACAAGAAAGATATAAAATACAGTATGTATATATAGGTATTGTTAATTAAATAAAAATTGGTTATAAAATTACTTTTAACGAAACAATATAACATAGTTTATTTTTAGTATCTGACGATTTTTTAAGGTCTTTTAAACACTCAATTACGATAGTTAAAAAATAACAAAAATTTACAACCCAATCCCAACTGTGTGACACTAATAGAGTAGGTATCTCTATATTATCATACATTATTTTATCAAGCTGGATTTGTCATGCAATATCATGTTCTCAGCAGTAGCGTATCTAGGACTTTTCCACGGTTGGGGGGGGGGATACAGATTATAACATCCATACCTATTCAATATAAACATATATCCATAATATTATATACATGTTGCATGTAAACAAAAGTTTGGATTCTTAATTACAAAACAAAGTCTAATTTTCTCGAGGACAGTGAAAGAATATTGAGTACTTCATTAGGTGTGACTGTTATATTTTTGTGTACTGTTAGGGCCCTGGGGAGGATACAACCCACGTATACCCCCCCTCCCGTAAGTACGCCACTGGTTCTCAGTTATATGACCATTAAAACAATTGTAATTTTAGTCTAAATAAAAATAAAATTTAAAAAAACATACTCCGTGTACCCTTTAAATGAATAATTTCCAATCGATCGCGCAATGTTTGCGGAATAGATGGCACTTTTAAATAATTATACATAGTTTTATTATTCGTTTGATGCCCAGTCTTCTTATAAAATCTTTACTGTTGATAATTTTTAAAAACAATCTACACTTTTTTCCACCCAAGTAAAACAACTTGACGCGGTCGCACCGCGACCCCAGCCGGTGGCGGATGCTAAGTACATTCGTCACCGCTGGGTGGCGCCCGCATCTCTTACCTTAGTCCGTTAGGTCGCGGGTCGGCAGCGCGAACCGGTCGCCGCAACCAACTTATTAACCAACTTCTTTGGTATTACGAAAAGTATAAGTGCTGACCATAGCCGGTCTCTAATAATGCTATCATAAGCTTGCTGGAAATCGATGAAAATCATGTGTAGGTCTTTGTCATACTCATAATACTTTTCCATAACCTGTCTGAGGGTGAATATATGGTCAGTAGTGGACTTTCCTTTCATGAAACTACACTGGTACTCACCGATTATTTCTGTTTAATATTTTTCAAATCTATGTAAAATGGCTATTGACAAGACCTTGTAAGCAGTGTCCAAAAGGGATATGCCACGGTAATTTTCCACTTTTTTGGGGTCTCCTTTTTTATAACTCGGGCAAATAATAGCGGTGTTTCAACCCTTTTCTAGTTTTTCTTGCTCCCATATAGTTGAGATGGTTTTGTGTAAGTTTTCCGAGAGGTCTCGCCCAGCAAGTTTGAGTAACTCCGGATTTATGTTGTCCTCTCCTGGAGCTTTGTTGTTCTTCAGTGACTCCACTATTGATTTAATCTCCTCCAAACTAGGTTCCGGCACTTCTGGTTCCACTGTAACATATATTTGATCCTCAGTCGGTTCTCTAGATCCATCTGTATTGTTTGTTTCATCGTCTGATTTATTGTTTAATAGATTCTCAAAATATGTTTGAAACTTGTCTATGATCATTTTATGGTCTGATATGAGGTTGCCATCGTCATTAGTCATAAGATAGGAACGAGATTTAAAGCCTTCTTTTATTGATTTACATTTTTCAAAGAACATTTTCGGGTCCTTTTTATACGACTCAATGTCATTTAGGGCATTTTTTTCTGATGCTCTTTTCTTTTGCCTAATTATTCTATTTGACTCTTGCTGCTTTTCGATTTTTTATTGCGTCTCGACACTCATTATCAAACCAGTGATTCTTACTTTTTCCCTTGGTAGCTCGGAGAGTTTCTGCTGCTTTATTTAGTAATTCCTTTATTTGGGTCCACTCTATTACATTACTCAATTCTCCTTGTATTATATTAAAGCTGTTCAATCCTTCCTTTATTCTGTTTTGGTATTCCATGATTTCCTTTTGATCTCTTAATTTACTTCTATCTAGTTTATGTGCTGTATTAGGTTGTTGCTTTTTTCTCCAAATCGTTGACAGTTTTAACGATAGACTTGCTATCATTAAGAAGTGGTCTGTTTCCCCATCCGCACCCCTATAGCTACTGACGTTTTTTATGCTTGTTCGGTGTCGCTTGTCAATAATTATATGGTCGATTTGACTTTTCGTCTTACCGTCTGGGGCAGTCCACGTGTGAGTATGTGGAATAAATAAGCGTTATCAAAACTAAGCGAGTTATTTTCAGTCTGCTTAAACATGTTTTTACCACTGAAAATCACCGGTGCGACGCCCTCTTAAGTAAATTTTCTGAACATTTTTTACTGCACAGTATTAATGAATTTTGATTATCATTTAAAAAATTCGGCTAGATACATACAAATGAAAACATAATAAAAAAAAACGCTAATATAACGCAACACAATAAACATTTGAACTGTAGTTGTAGTTAAAAAGTAGTTAGTAAACCTTTCATTAAAATATACATCGTAAAATAAAGAACTGACCTACACTGTCAATAACATAAGTGATAGGATAGTGTTGATAGGTAGGGTTTGTTCAGACATCATTCACGCTGCTCTGGAAAGATCAAATTTCCCACTTTACGTCAGAAGGATTATTAAGTCATACCTGAAGGATGGTGTCGTAGAACTGTGCGGACAAAACCAGGAGGAGGAAGCGACTGTGACGGTGTCATGTGGGGTACCGCGAGATTCCGTACTTGGTTTATTGCTTTGGAACATAGCATACGATGCGGTGCTTAGATTGCCCCTACCAAGAGAGACAATTACACTGGGATATGCTGACGACATCTTGGTTATTCCACTGAAGATGATAACTTATTACTAACTTTACATAGAGGGGTAAGATTTGGAAAAATCTACTCATTTCCCCCAAAAATGTAATAACACAAAAAAATAATAATAACCGGGTAGGCGTTAGGGTCGGCACTGCGTTATTACACTAGCTATTGCTATTGCTATTGCGCGCATGCCTCCAATAGTATTTTAAACAACGTTCAAAGTGTAATTATTTTCCTTAATAAAAAAAATGTTGACTACAGGTTTTTACAAAAAATTGTAAATGGTAAAGTTTCATTCTAAATATATCTTTGGTCTATTTTTCAGACCTAGATCTTAGTTTTAAAGAATTTCTATTAGTATAATTTAAATACTTGGATAGGGTTAAACCATTTTTTTTTAAAAGATGTAACAAATGAAGAAACTAATCAACTCGAACAATACGTCCTAACTACAAAATAACCGACGATAACAAACTGTGTGAGATGTTCAGTTCAAAATATGCTCCAATAGCTGGATGTATTACCAATGCGAGACAAATAAAATTAATTAACACTATTGTTTATTATAATGTTTATAACTAAACATATTTCAATAGATGGTTAAAAAACTAAGAACACCTACATATGCGAGTTGGCTAAAGAAAACAAATTTTATATAAGCTATTATTGATAACGCCACTCGGTGGAACTCTATATAAAATGCTTTATAGACTTTTAGAGTAAAAGAATTTCTGTTTGAAACATCAAGATACTAATTCGGATTTAAAACTTAATGGCTGTGAATGAGATTCTGCTGATATTATTGTAAGTAATCATCTTCATATTTAAATTGTTTTTTTAATAAAAAAAATAATAAATATAGTTTCTAGATTATAATAGCTTAATTGTTTTTTTATAGATTATTGTAATATTTATTTTACAATACAAAAAATAGTAAAATTAATATTTGAACTGCTTTAATACATTCATATCATTGAACTTTTAATACTGACACGGCCGTTATTACGGGGTTTCCCGCAAAATATTAAAACTATTAAATAACTCTATAGATTTGCCATTCGGGGCTCTGGCACGGCGGACCTTTATTTCCCTTGACGATCGTGGGAACAAGATAGAAGAAAAAACAGTTAATAATAAAAGCGGACCACCGACCGTTAAAACGGTGGACACACAACGAAAAATGATTGATGAAATGATATATTGTTACTCGGAAACGATTGCCCTTATTTACTGGAACGGTTAAATTTTCAAATAATACCAAATCCACCAGAAATCGAGATAGTTTTTTAATCTATAATGTTTCTAAAGCATACTTAAAATCATCACCTACGAATATACTATTGACTATAGGAAACACTATGGATATTAATTTTAGTTAATAATTAATTATGGCCGTTGTTTGGATTTTTTTAAAGTACAGCGCTTCGTATATTATTATTTATTATTATATAGTTAATTTTTGATGTGTTAGTCGTTATTTTAACTAGGTTTTGGGCCGTTTCACATTCACAGCGCGACAATTGTTATTAACAATCGAAAAAAATTCTGGAAACAATACTGTGTATTTTGAACAACATTTAAACATTATACTAGGTATTAAATAAGTAAATTAAAATTACGAAAAACGATCCCGAGTTTAATATTATATAGAATAATTACTCGTATCTACAGTCTACATTCGGTGTGTACGCCATGCTCTCTGCAGTACTGTCTGCCAATACATAATTTAATATTATAATTTATAATGCGGTGCAGTTATACATTTTGCAATTTGTTTGGTGATGGATTTAGTCTCGTCGTTTTGGGTTTTAGCCTTAGTAAGTATTTAATTACCAACCGCCATTTAGTTATCTACATTTGGTGTGACCTAAGCTTATCACTTATGGGATTTGATGTTTTTTATGAGATTATTAGTGAATCTTATTGTTAGATAATTTTATTGTTTCTTATATTATGATGTCTGTTTTAGGTCGCAAGCCTGTGGTTGGTGTTGCCAGCCAGGGCCATAAGTGAAGGTTATTAATATCCTGTAATCATATTGAGACTCGGACATCCAGGTCGCCCTACACAGGGTCAAATGTGGGAGTCATTTTACTAAAATTTCATGTTTTATTCCAAATTTTCCAAAATTAATATAGTAATCTATTCAGAAATTATTAAATACCTTCAATAGGACTAAAAAGAAAAAAAAATTAATTAATTAAAAAAAACTTTTTTAAAAACGTGCTTTTTTAAAATAAAAAAATAGTAATAAATTTATCAGGTTATGTTTTATATTGTAAGATCTTTGTAATTTAAATTTAGTTTAATATTTGTATAGGACACATACTTTGTTGAACAGGACCCACGCTTTTCTTTTTAGTCAAAATTTAAAGTTGTTTAACATTATTTAAAATTGAAGTTAATTTTCGGTTTTTTTTTTCAAAGTAATTGACATTTTAAATAAAATATGCTACAATTGATTGGTAAATTTTCTTGTAATAAAATTTTTTTTTACTTTTTAGTTTTTTACTATTTTTTTAGAAAAGCATGTTTTTAAAAATGTTTTTTTTTTATTATTGTGTGTAATATGTTACATTGTATGTAATATAAAAATAATATTTGAATGGGTCGAATACAATATTTGAAATGATTAAAATAATTTTAAAAAATAGTATTTAAATAGTTTTTAAGTACTTTTTTAATGTAACTATATTTGAAAATATGATTTCGTATAAATCTAATATTTACTACATTTAAAAAATATATAAAACTAGTAAATATTCCTCTAACCAATTTTTTGTAAGAATATTTTTCTTATTCGAATAATTTAAAAAACATTATTCAAATAAACTGTAAAAGGATTATTCAAATAACGTTTTATTCGAATAAAAAATCGCACAACAAAAAAGAAAATATATTTATCAGTAGCGGCTCGTGGCTATGTGCGATGGTGCGGCCGCACAACTTACAGAAATAATGAGTGAATGATGAACCAATTGAGAATTATGTTCAAATGTGTCAAATTTCAAAGTATTGTCATCATAAAGAAACACACACACACAACACACACACCTAATAATAATAGAGTAATTAGATAAAAAAAAAACAATTTATATAGATGGAAATAAAATATAATTAAAGCTGCTTTTATGGCATGGCTGGTAAAAGTACTTATTGGCCCATTATATGACGGAGGAGGAACCATGTTTTAAAATGGAATTTTATATCTGGCCACCATATGTATATACAATTGGCGAAAATACCCACTGAAGTATGTGTAAGTAATAAATTCTAACAAATCGTTTTCTTATTAAACGTCGTTTTCGACGCTCATTGGCCAAGAAACTATCGCGTGACATAAAATTTTAAAAAAAAATCCTATACGATTTTCGTATATAACGCGCTATTTGTGCAATAAATTACTCTTAAACCGTTTTAGTTACCCTTGCCGTTGTGCAAAGTCTCTTGTGGCAACCTACCTGACCAGGCATAACACCATGTCGTCTCAATGAAACTCGGACTCTCAGCGTAGAGGTATTTATTTAATTTATCTAACTTAACGCGAGTATTATGTTACACAAAATACAGAAAAAGCGATAACAGCGTAAGTAATGGTTTTAGGTTTTCTTTTCGTTTTAGCTGTAACTGTCCATTTTATTTGACGTTTTACAATTATTGCTCCTATTCTTAAATGTTCTTTAGGCGGATAACTACCTACTTCAAAAAAATCTGTGAATTTAAAAAAAAATTAACGAATTTTAGTAATTATTTAAAAGTGAAAACATTTATAAATACAAATAGAAGAAGAATAGGGGGTTTAAAATACTGTTAATGGACCTTTATTTTATACAGCCGACTAAATAAAATATCTCCATCGCTCACGTCGCTTAAAGGCTGTTTTTGTAGTCAACGGGTAATAAATCAATTAACATTATATTTTTAATTACGATTTAAGGGTAACTACTATATAATCGAGATTAAATACATGTTTGTGTATTTTTTTTTTAAGTGACTTATAAAAAACGTTTTTTAAAGACCTATGTGATTTAGTACATGTTTTGCTATGACTCGTTCTGTGCCGGATTACCCTGCACGTCGTGGCGTCCGGTGTTCAGACAATGGGAAATACGACGCTATAGAAATCACAATAAAGATTATTTTAGCTTATGCACACTGCTCAATTTGTATTAATTGTCCCGGTCTGGAAACGAGGTCAAACGGATATACCAACAAAGGGAACCCGTTGATAAATTGAAGGGTCGATGAATACTAGCGTTTCTCGCAAATGGATTAATAAACGGCAGTCATTGTCAGGACGACTTTGCCTGTCAAACAAACTAGAGGGGTCGGCTGAGGTTTGTATCACACGCCAGTTTTGGCAATCATCATTCGATCACGAAGGCTTTACTCGTTCGGTCGCGAATTTCTTTTGCCCGTTTTTAGTGAATTTCCCATCATAAAAACAATTTCGTTTGTGTGTATTCGACAACGTCATCATATTCAAAATCTATATTGTCTTATCGGTTGCACTGCTATCGCTTTGGTTGGACATTGGTACCGCTACGGGTGGATCTGGGCTTCAACACGAATATACTCACGGCGACCATGTTTATGCCGTGCTATCAGCAAACGTTGTCAACTTTACCATCGTCGATAACAACCAATACGTCGAAATTACATTGTTAGTAGAAGGCGTAGGTCTCACGAAAGATGTAATGGTGCGTACGACTTCAGCTGTTAAGGGGCGTGGATCATTATGCTTCACAGATCAACAATATAAGTATGCCGACTCCGAGAGAAACTCGTTTAAAATAGTAAGTCCGACATTTATGTTTTTAATACTTCGAATATGAATAATATAGGCTTGTACATTTTTTAAATACCATCGTACCCGTGGAGCATTACTTTTAACAAAACAATTCCACCTAGTTTAATACTGATATATTCTGTTCGTTCATATAGTATAAGATATAAAAATGTGTCAAAATAGTTTTTAGTCAGTAGTTTCGTGAGGTCTAGTTTAGATGACAATTGTATTGATAAAATACGTTGGTATTAGCTTTAAACACTTGGTCGTACTGTTAATCGTAAAAACGCTGTGCTTGTGCGTTACGTTTTTTTTATTATTATGAAAAAAAAAAAATCAAAAATTAATTCTAAAAAGTCGCTAAAGGTCAAAAACATTTTTTATAATTCATATTCTATTATGAAGCATTATAATTGACGTCTTATTGTAACAAAAGAAAATATAACATTTGTATAAGATATTAGGCCCGTCAGTTGCCTTCGCCCTATCCTTTATAAATAAATATATATATATGAATATTAATTGTAATACCCTTAATGATTTTTTACGAGAATAAGTGATAAGTGCAAAAAAAAGGCCAGACTACCGGCTACCGAGACATTTTTTTATCAACTATAAGAATCCAACGGGAGACATATCATCATATTAACAAAATAAAAAACCACCGCAAGGTAGATTACTATGTATACGGCACAATGATCGTATATGGTGTATTAATAAAATACAACCGTCGGATCATCGTGATACACCCTATATATATATATAAAAAAAATCCGTCTTTTTTAAAAACAGTGTGACGATGATAGATAGTATATGGCAACGGCGAATATTTTTCACTTTTTAGGGTACAAAGCTATTGGGTGTGGCCTAAATATCCCCGGGCTTGGTCGGCGCAGGTATTTTGACCAGGAACCTGGGGATCAATAAATGGGAAAACGCTGTCAGCGCGGCAGCTGCAGCTCCCCTTCCGGCCTTACCGACCCTTGTGTTGTATTGTATTGTGTGCCAGCCGCAAACGTTGGTTCTTCAGTTAGCAAATGCTTTGAGCCCCGGCCGGCTGTCTAAAATACACCGTTTCGGCACAGTAATTCGGATTTTATTCGGTAAATTCAGTAAAATAAAATAAATTTAAAAGAAACTCTAACCGAGTAGTGTTTTTCTACGCGTTTTAATTACAACGGTGCATACAATGTTGGACCCCGAGCTTAATAAATTCGTGCAAACCGTGAAAACGCTAACGCAAAATAGTAAGTATATATTAAACGAGTTGGTTATTACTTACTTATATGCAACGAAACGTATCAAAGATTTCCATTTGAATATTTTTTTATGCCTATCATTATTAATATGTTACTGTCTCATAAAATAAAATACTCACTAAACGTGGTAAAGTTTATTGTTATTAATTAAATGTTAATACTATTAAATTACCATAATTATTTTCTCACTAACTTAGTAGTATTTCACGCTTGGATTCTCATAAATGGCACATATATTTACTTCTAGTTTTAATAATTAGGGATGGGCTTGCGATACAATTATATCGATAATATCAATATCGACACTATCGTAAAGTACAAATATAAGAATATATCGATATATTTGGCCCACCCTTAGTTTTAACGCGTGATATCCAAACTAAATTTATTAGTTATATTAAATCAGTGGCAGTTTTCCCGGGGAGGCAAGGGAGGCGGTGCCTCCCTTGAAAATTAAGGAAACTATGTACTTAATATTGTTATTATGATGAGATATTTTGGTTTACAATAAATATTTTCAATCGAAAAATGTATATGAACAATCATTGTTTTTGAAAGCGAAAACAAAATTTAAGAATTTGAAATAACGTCTCTCCGTATCAGCGGTGACCGTCTGGATGCAACGGCCGCCGTCCGCCGGCCGCTGCCTGTTGTTACACACGTAGCATAAGGGCAGCCGGCGGAGGCGGCTGCCGCTAATGTCTCACGTTATGTTGTTGTGTTCACAACATACACACACACACACACATACATAAAATAATACGAATAGCGCATGCGCAATTCTCTGCGAGAGGCGACACAAAAATATTGCCTTTGTGGGCAACTGACCGATGATCGTTCTTATCTCGGGGAAGAAATGGGGCCTAGACATTCAGCATGTACATCAGCACCGACACTGCCAACTGTTAAAACGCCATTTCCCATTATCACTAAATCATTTATCAGCAGTCGCAATTTGATATCACTATATTTTTTACTTAATTCTGATACCGGTTTACTAATTGGCGTTTTATTTAGTTTTCTTAAGTTATTAGTTAATATATTATTATACTTATTAGCTTTATTATTTTTTTTCAAAATGAATCCTGTATATGTCAGTATAGTGGTTATGAAGCAACATCCATACAGAAAATCGTTTGCGATTACAATTTCATCTTTTGTAAATTGTATTTACATATGTTTTTATGATTATACATTTATCTTAAGTTCATACATTTCAATGATAATTATTTTATTAGATGACCGGTAATGCGATTATAACTAATAACTAGGATAATAAGCAAAAGTCTTCTGTTACAGTTAAAAAAAGGAAGTATCCCAGTATGAAGAAATTTTAAGTGTTGGGGTTTTGCGCTTTTTTTATCAATGAGGGTACAAAGTTGTTGCCTCCTCAACAATTTAATGCCAGAACCGCCACTGCATTAAAACATTTTTAAAAATATTTTTCTCACTCTGATATATTTTTTTTATAAGAAATAAAACGATTCATGCAGAAATGGGTTGACAAACAGTAATTACTACTGTTTTTTAAGTAAATAGAAAATAAATCAATTTGTCACAATTTTGTTTTGGTATGTACTTATTTCTCGTTTATCAAATATTATATTTTTGTTCTTTTATTCTAGTTCTTAAAATATAATGTATCGTGTACCTATCCTATGTTTAAATGATTTTATTCAATAAATATTCTATGAAAATAGTTGACCATATGACATGAGTAGAACGCTCCATCAATTTCAATTTGTGATTACAATGTTAAATGAATAAAAAAAAAAGTTAATACGATCTGGTTAAAATAATGAACAATAAAAAAAAGGGCGTGAGGAACAAAGCCTCCCTTGTTAAAGTGTAAAATGTAGTATAATATAATTAAGTGCACAGTTGGTTTCCCAAATCCTTTGTTAATTTACTGAGAACTGAAAATACCAACAAATTTTACCTGACCGTTTTACATTGATAACAAATTACAATTATACTGCATCAACTTTATTCGTCTTTAATTGTGTTGTATCTATAAATAAAATCCATCGAGAGCTGAATGCAAATAAAAATGAAATTGTAAAAATATAAATAACATATTGTGTTTTCTTATAATTGTTTCTTAGCTGGCAATGGTCGAGAACTAATGGTTTATCTTGATGAACAAAAGTACTTCCTCGAGGGCTTCGTGTCCCGCATGGATGGCGTACTAGCAGCTTTCGACATAAACGAACATCGGCTTGCAATTCTGATGGTTTTAAATGTTGACGCTTCGACTCAGCCAACTAGTGTACCAGTTGACTTGCACTTGTGACAGTTGCATCACGAATAAATCATTTTGTTTCTGTTGTCAGAGCTGATGTATTTCATTCCTGCTCCAAAACATGTAAGTATTTTTAGCGCTGTCAAAGTTGTTAGGCAAAACTAATTTGTTTTTTTTTTTAGTGGCCAGCGTAGTGCAAGCTCTGTTAAGAAATCTACACAAAGTGAAAAAAACAATGATGATGATACCTACTTTTCAACGCGCCATTGATAAACTGCAGACAAAATCTCACCAATTGACTCATTTCCATTACTTGCTATGTGAAGCATGCATAATGTCTTATAATCTTAAGGCTTCGCTGAAAGTCTTAGATCAGGAAGTTTATTTTTTAAACTCCGATGAAGTAAGTCACCTGGTTTTTGGGAACGGAAATCGCTAGTTATTAAGGGGCAAAAATATTTCTTGTTATAGAACTTTTAAAATTGTTTTTCTTTAAGTTATGGCGAAGGTATGATACAATAAAGTAATTTTCTAGCGTATCATTTATAATTGGATGGATTAATTTTTTTATTTTTCCTAAGACCTAAAAAAAACTTGTCAATTTTTTTTCCATTTCAACCTTTAATATTAACATTGTTCGAAAATGATGAGTAGACAGTGCCGTAACAAGGGGTAGGCGAGAAGGGAAGTCGACCAAGATTACCCCTTTTTGGAAGGGGGCAGAGTCAAAGTCACATATTTCTTTTTTTTTTTAATTTATAAATACATTTTTTTTTTAATGTATATTATATAGGTATTATATCTAAATAATATATTTAGATATGTAAAACGGAAATATACAAAAGATATTTTATTAAAGGAAGCCGAGATTGTTAATTGAATAAATACTAATTCGGAAAGTTATATCAGAAGACAAACTCAATTAAAGGAGGATACAAAAACATGAAAAGTTGATGATGGTTCTTCAGAGATAGAAGAAGACAAAGTATTGAAAAAATGGTAATAGTATTTTGGATTGTTGCTTATGGCGAAAACCCAGTTGAGACATTTGCATGGACGCCAACAGAACCTGATGACATAGACAGTCCACCCCCAAGCAAAGAAAAAATATTACAACAACAGGCTAAAAAACCATTAAAGTCCTGGGAAGGACGGAATTCAGAGTACACTGAGAAAAGTTGAAGAACTGGCACACAAGGATATTCGAGAGGAAAGTGCTAAAGAATGGCCCAAGCTTTGATATTCAAACCAACAAATGGAGAAAACTGCATAATTATGAACTCCAAATGCAGTTTCAAAAGCCTGATATAGTTGAAGAGATCACAAAAAAAAGACTAATGTGGGCGCCTGGCATAAGCAAGGATCCTTAGTTACGACAGGTAGTAGAAGAAGATCCTATAAGCAGGCCAAGATAAAGATGGGAAGACTGTGTGAAGGACATCAAAACGTTACGATAACGGTGGATGTGACTTCCAGATACTTTCTGCGTTCACTGACAACATTTATTTAAATATAATTCACTATTATAAATTGGATTGAACTCAGATACGTTAAATAAAAGAAAAGTGTTATAATATCATGTCGATTACTTATATATTTTAGAATTTTCCGTTTTTTACTATATCAATTTAATTATTTTTGTTTACCTAAAAAAAGAAGAAGTATTTTTTTGCCAAGGAAGGTAACATTTTTTGTTATGACACTGTGTACAACCTGTGGGAATGCATTTTGTTTGTTAATGTGTTCTGTATATTAATATTATGTTTTTTTTGTCCTACAGCCTAAAATTATATTTGAACCGAAATACTTTTTCAACTACTACTTTTCGGGCGGTCTCATATACACAGCGATGAAAAACTTTGACAGAGCAATTACTTTTTTCGAAATTGTTTTCATGACAACATTTCCTGTAATTTCGCCAATCACGATTGATTCCTATAAGAAATTCATTTTACTTGTCCTCATACACTTCGGATCGGTACCAACATACCGTAACGTTGATCCCACAATCCTCGATGAATTGTATGGACCAACGTGTCAACCGTACTTAGATTTGGTACCACTTTATCAAAGTGGAAATTTAACAGCAGTCCACGCGACAATTGCTAAACACCAAGATATTTATGTAAGGTAAAAGATATTTATCATATATTTACATTAACATCTGGTATCTATTTGGACTGTTTTGCTTAATATTTGAATGTTTATTATGGTTCACGATCAATTTTTTTTTTTTGAAGGGATAAAAATTTTGGATTGGTGAAACAATTGAACCAGGCCAACTTGTTCTTGACCATGACCCTAGCCGAATTGGCCGAACAACTCAACCTTAAAACGGCAAAAGATGCGGTAAACTATCTCTTGACAATGGTAAATTTGAGATCGTCCACACATACTGCTGTAGTTTTACGCTAAAGTATAATATCAAATTTTTTTTTTTAGAGAAAATCAAACGTGCTACACTACAAAATCGATGAAAAAAAAGGTATCGCTACTTCCAACATCAACGTTGACTATAGTTATGAAGACCCAGACGTTCTTATCGGTATCATAAAAGAAGTAAATATGGATAATAATTTATCGAACTGTCTACTACTATCTGTGCACTTGTCAATTTTATATTCAATATGTATATTTATTTTAGATTGAGCATAAAATCGAAGTGTCTAAAATATTGCAATCAGCCGAAGAAAACTTCAAGACTTATATTCCGCAAGCGCCAATTGTACAATCCCAGGCTGGGCCTAGTGGTGTGCTATTTCACCAGCGACAATTACCGCCAAGGGCAAGCAGCAACATTGATATTTTTGCGACATCGTTGCTTATGGAATGTGAACTGGAAAAAATCGAAGAAATGTCCGATACCGAGTAACTTTGAATTCGTGTATGTTAGTAAGAGTGTAAGTTAGTAAAATTGAAGTATAGCTTCATATAAATAACATTATTGATACCATTGTTTAACAATAAAACCATTTTAGAAATTAAGAGGTAAATCCAGCGGTGGTAAAAGTGTCTGTGGTCAGTAGTGTTGAATGATAATAATTCTAACCTGACTGTAAAAACACATTGAGAATAGAATTTTCGTTCTCTTGTAAAATTGTACATGTATAAGTCAATTGTACCCGTTTGATTACCACCGCTTTAAGTCATAAAAAACTTCTAGTCGCGTTTACGCAATAACTTATTATAAAAATACATAATGTTAAGTTTTATTTACACAATCCATTTTTCTAACAATTAAATGTGTAGGAAACCTTAGCGTTACATAACTTAAATAACGATTTTTTTTTTAAATCAATTTTATTTAATGTAAAAATTAAATTCGTATTTAAAGTACTTTTATTTACTGTATCAAGTAATATAGTTTTGTTAATAATATTTTATTTGACTACTTCATTAATAATCTGTTGTTTTCAGTTCAAATTTATTTAATTTATTTGACATTTAAATGTGTGCCAAAATGTATTTGAAATTATTATTTGGACATTTGTGTTAATAAAATTAATAATGTATTTAAATAATGCCTATGTCTACGCAATATGTAGCGATATAAATTTAATTTAAGCTATTTATATACAAAATCTGTTTTTTTTTTTATAATTAAGTATACATAGGATTACTTATATATTTTAGAATTTTCCGTTTTATACTATATCAATTCAATTATTTTTGTTTTCCTAAAAAAAGAAGAAGTATTTTTTTGCCAAGAAAGGTAACATTTTTTGTTATGACACTGTGTACAACCTGTGGGAATGCATTTTGTTTATTAATGTGTTCTGTATACTAATATTGTGTTTTTTTTGTCCTACAGCCTAAAATTATATTTGAACCGAAATACTTTTTCAACTACTACTTTTCGGGCGGTCTCATATACACAGCGATGAAAAACTTTGACAGAGCAATTACTTTTTTCGAAATTGTTTTCATGACAACATTTCCTGTAATTTCGCCAATCACGATTGATTCCTATAAGAAATTCATTTTACTTGTCCTCATACACTTCGGATCGGTACCAACATACTGTAACGTTGATCCCACCTGAAGGTACCTCAAGTCACACCTATCACTTACAGTTTTTTAGAAATTATATTCACTATTAGACCTTCATGCACAAATTCAACTCATTCTAAAAATCAATTGTATTATAATTTTATGAAATTATAAATATAAAGTTAAATATTAAGTAAATATAAAATATAATTATAAAGTTAAATTAGGTGTGTTATTTCAAGAATATATCTTCGATGGTTGGTCAAAACGTGATAAGTCAAAATTAACAACTTTTCAGGAGGATTATCTCTAAACATTCACAAGTTCCATGTAAATCCAAGTTCCATTATAAATTGCATAATAGATGCACACAAAATATTTGTAAAGAATGCATTATGCAATATTCAACAAGGATACTATAACAAAAAGATCATCTTATATATATTTTTAAAAATGACATGAAAAGTTGCCCGATATATTTTGGTTTTATATATTTTACTTTAAGGACCGAACCCTACACAACGACTTAAAAATTCCTGATCAAGCTACCCAATTCTATAAAAACTTTCACAACAACATTTTTAATCACCAAAATCCACTAATATCTAAATTATCTTTCCTCACTCTCCCTGACAACCCCGATGCCGCCTTAAGCGTAAATGGCCCAGAGATCTTCTCAACCCATATGTAAATATATAAATTAAAAATAAAAACCACACCACACACTAGTTAAATAAAATATTAACTTACAAATCTGAAGTAGTGTCAATGGACGCCCCCTTCGATCAAGTCGACCAGCTTTGTTAATAAATTAGCCCTAAATTTTACTTATTGTAAACATAAATACAGATTGTAAATAATTTAAAAAAAAAAAAATTTTTAAGCAAATTATTTGAATAATGTAAAAAATACAGTAGGTCAAACCAAAGATGTTTTTTTAACCATTTTCTTAAAAAAATACTTTTTTTTTTTTTTCTTGTACTAGTTTTCTAGCATTCTTTAATTGATAATCGCTAAAATTTAAGGTATTAAATTGCAATGATTTAATTTATTAAAAAACTGTTTGTCCACTGGACACCGGCCTGTCACCGTTGTGGCTACATCCCCACAATAAATTACAAGTGGTTTATTTGTAGAATTCAGTAATAATAAATCTATAATAACCGTTAAAACCAAAATACTCATTAACTGGAACCTTGCATAGTTTATGTCATACATATTGGCTTGCAACAGTTTTTAAAAAATAATGAGTAATTAAGTATGCATAATAATAAATGTTACTGAATGTGTTGTATCTACTATTGATACTAGTTACCTTGAACCCTATTTTTGCAAGTTAAAACATTGATAATTTAAGTATACATATATTATTATTAAATTGTGAACTCAATGAAGAGTAGAGACTGTGTACAAATTATGATTTCCAGTTTTTTAGAAATTATATTCACTACTAAACTTCATGCACAAGTATTCTACTCGTTCTAAAAATCAATTGTATTATAATTTTATATAATTCTAACTATAATGTTATATTACCGATTAGTGGCAGAATAGCAGTCCAAATACTGTTTAGGCTAAAAATACTGTCCTTACAGTCTGGAACCAATTTTTAAATCAAATGTTAAAAACTTCTAAAAGCTGAACGTTGACATTGCTTAATCAAAGAATAATATTTCAATTGTTAACTCCTAACATCATTCTGAGCTAGTTACTACATCCATTAATTACAATTACTTTGTCGATCTTCTTGAACACACAAATCTTGTAATCCTATGCTATAGGTTACAATAAAATTGGTTCTGGTTCAGTGTTTACTTAAGCTTGTTTGTTTAATAACAAACAGTGAGTAAAAATGTACATTTCTAGTATAATAATAGTCAATACCTAAATTATAATATTTTAGCAATATGCAGTGTGTTGAAGAGGTCTGCCATTATATGTTACATTAAAACAATTACTTTTTTTAACGACAAACATAACTGTCATAGGGTACCAAAATTTTGGACATACCTTCAAGCTATTCCAAAAAGATCCTAAGCGTGACACCAAAGGCATATATATTTAGCTAACGATAAGCAGTGTGTCAAAGCGTGT
Organism: Adelges cooleyi; assembly: GCF_023614345.1. Classification (NCBI taxonomy): domain Eukaryota; kingdom Metazoa; phylum Arthropoda; class Insecta; order Hemiptera; family Adelgidae; genus Adelges; species Adelges cooleyi. The sequence goes on from NW_026096013.1 coordinate 705,311, forward strand.
TAACATTGCAACCGTCTTGGTTGCATTAGTACATACGAATCAAGAAAAAAGTGTAACATTTTATACGTTGTTTATTCAAGTCTGTAGTAAAGACAATGGGTAAACTAAATTTCAATTTACTGTTCAGCATATCACAACTGATTAACACAAGAAAAGTTTAATCAAATATGTGAAATCTGGTATAATTATCGTTTACAACAGCGAATGGTGAAATATACGGTTTACTAAATTACAAAGCCGATAATAGTTTTTAAATCTTGGCTACCGACAACCTTTATGAATGCTCGTTTTTTTACAATTAAGGTTTATTATACACATTGTATTTGATCAAAAAACGTATATCGTTCATGTTATACATTATAATACGTGACATTTGGTGATGTCATATTTCTTATTACCTTTAACACGGACAAGACTATACGAGTACACCATTTCATGTCCGGTATGTTAACAATGTGCAAGTCATAATATAAGGTTTTTTATTATATTTTTACGAATAGTATACCGTATTTACACCACATACGCATCGGCTTTAACGAAAAAGATGTAATAGCATAAAAGCTTTCTTTTCG
>NW_026096014.1:0-37414 GCF_023614345.1 Adelges cooleyi
AACTCGTGTATTAATCGAAAAACAGGTGAATAGAAAAAGATAAATTACATTATTTATTCTTTATGTTTTAGGGTAGTGAGATTTTCGAACTAAGACGTGTTTCGGATTTATTTAGCTTTTTAAACTTAAAACACTTACTAGGCGAGTATTTGAAAAAAAAAATAGAAGTACACAATGTATGTTCGTTCTTTGATATGACACGGCTTTATCAATACAAGGATCTTGAAGTCGAATGAATCAACTTTATTGATATCCATGCTTTGGATGTAATGCAAACAGATGATTTTCTTTCTTTGTCATCAGTAATGAGTTTTTTTTTTAATAAAAAAATGGCATTGTTAATGTTAATTGAAAAGTTGAGAAACAATTTTTGCTTTTAGGAAGCTCTTCATGAAATCTTAAAACGTGACTCGTTTTGTGCTAATGAATTAGTTATATTCCGTATGGTTTGTCGCTGGATCAATGAGAACCAAATCGACGTGGATCCTGATACTAAAATCAGAGTTTTATCGGCCGTCAGGTATCCGTTAATGAGTGATGAAGAACTGTCCGAGGCTAGGAAATCACAAGTGGACAGTACAGTTTCTAATGTCATACAATTTAAAAACACGTGGTCACCAGATGAGCCTAAACTTCGCGGACAACTAAGTATGCTTGCTGTACACATCAATTTGTAATTCGCTAATTATGTTGGTTTCAATTATTTCATTTTTTAGAACCCGATGTGAATCTTATTAATGAGTCTCAGAGTTATCCTCCAATCCGTGGCAATGATGGCGGTACTTATATGTTAACGTTGGACCATCCTTCATTTATAAACTATATTGAATTATTGTTATCAGATGGAATTGCCACGAATCCAAAGTATGTTTTGAATTTATAAATATTTTAAATTAAAATGGCTATTTTATATAAATAAAATGTGTTTGAATAATTATTCAAAACATACGTAACTAATGAACTGATTAATAATTGATTTTCGTTTATGTACAACTATTTTATTTTATGAGCATTTGATTTAATTTTAGGTAAACCAAACAAATTTATCAATTTAGTTCTTAATAAATAATAATTGTACAATGTTGTCTATAACTTGTTTTTATTATTCTACAGCTCTGTTCCCATTATTTAGTTTTCTATACTATTTTACAAATAACTACTCTACAAGTTATTCGAATTGTTTGATAATTTAGGTTTTACTCTTATTACATTGAAGTTTCACTCGATGAGCGCCAATGGATAAATGTTTTAGATCACTCAAATTATAATTGTCGATCAATTCAAAAATTGTGGATTCATCCACGCATGGTTCGGTATATACGCTTCGTTGGAACCAAAAGAACCTCCCATGTGCTTTTTAAAATTAGGGATGTCAGTTACAATAAACGCGAAATGCACATGGTGGAAATCGAAAATGGATTAGTCGGTAAGAAAACCAACGGAGTGACTAATTTTTTTAATACAAAAATATGCTTATTTATGTATAAATACATATTTGTTTAATTTATTTATTTTAATCAAGCTCCTAAGCACATGTATAATGTCGCTTCAAGATATATGAATGCGTCTGTAATCAAAAGTACAAATAGTGTCAGTGATTGCTCGCTATTAGATCACTACTGTGAAAGCTCGTCTAGGTTTGAAGAATACACATGGCATTGGATGGGATCGAGTTCTATAGTGGTTCACCTTGTACAACCGTATATACTTAGTTCAATAAGGTAATAGTATAAATATCTTGCAATTTTTATAGCACTATTTATTTATAGTACTTTTTAATGTACTATGCTGACCAGGCTAACATATAACTTCTTTTGACAATTTTTTTTTTATCATTTCCGGTATTTGGAATGAATTCTTTAATTCATACACTATCTAAAAATAATTTCCCTTTAAATTGTTCAATCAAACTCTGCAAGACGTGTTTCTTATTTCCTTTACAGAGCCTAAGACTCCAACTAGTGCAAAACATCTCTTTATTAGAATCTTACTTAATTAAATTGTATGTCTTTTCGAAGATCCTAATTTATTTCTCAGGATTGCACTCATTGCCTCAATTTGTATTATTGCATTTGTACTAGCTAAACTTATCAATACAGTATAAATTCTTGTTTATTTTTATATTTTAAAACTGGACTGTAGTTCATTAAAACAATTAGCAAATAGATAACATTAAAAAAAATAACAAAATTTAAATCATTTTGATTCTAATTTTAATTAGAACATTTACAGGATATTTATAGCATAAATAAGATATTGGCCGCAGTATCTGTTATTCGTGACTTTTATTAATTACTAGCTGTACCTGCATGGCGTTGCCCGTGCCATCTTGTAGTATAATATTGCGAAGTTTTTCAAGCAAGATATACAATTATTTATTTATACCAAATTACAATTATAACATATTATGCTCTAATTTATAACTCGTTTATCCCGTTTACATCGAAAAATGAATAATTGATGACTCGTACGGCGTTGCCTGTGAAAAGAATTGCAAGTTAAATACCCTCCCAACATTCAAGTTTTTTTTGGTTTTTTTAAGTTTAACTTATAAAAGATAATATCAGTAACATAAGATAGGGCTATTGTTCTTATCATACCTAATCATCATTCATCATCATACTGTAAAATTTGTTTTAAACTTTTGTAAGCAACTTTTAAAAAAAAAAAATAAGATTTTAACTTTGATTTTAATTTTTTTTAAACACATTAATTATATATTTCATATTTTATCATAGTGATTGCTTCTAACTCACGTTAAAGGATAGTCGTCTTATAATGTAAGCATGCATTAAGAATGGATTGTTAGAACTTCCACACTTTAGGATGTAAAATAGGGGGAGAAAATTTGAATTATTAATCAACGTTAAGGCCAAACTATAATAACTAGAGACTTATATCTCTAGTTATTATATGATTTTATGTCTCTTTAGTTTTTCCTTGACATTATAATATTAAAATTTAATCCATGAAAACTTTTCGGAATACATTTTTTAAATGATAATAAAAAAAAAACGCATCAAAATCCACCGTTTTCTTTTTGAGTTCTGCAAGCTGAATTTTTATAAATATATATATAGATATTGAACTAAGACAATATTATTATTGCCACAATTGCCAGGATGCTGCTTTGGGGTGGCAATGACCAAGCCTACGGTTACAAAATTGAAGCCTCTGTTGATAATGAATATTGGGAAATCCTTGTAGACAAATCTGAGGAGCTGGCACGATCTTGGCAGGTGTTGGACTTTGATGCCAGGTTGATACTGTACATTCGTATTACTGGCTTTCGCAATTCAGTAGGCAAAGTTAGTACAATTGATATATGTATTTTTTTTTTAAAACTTTTTTATAACTCTTTTTTGCTGTAGGATTTTCGCTGTGTGTATTTGGAGGCACCAGCTCGAGCTCAAGTCACTTAACACATTCAAAATATAATTATAGTTTTGGTTATTTTTGCGCTTACCAAGATTGAAAGTTATCAAGTACCTATCTATTTATTAAATATTTTACTGTTATGTTACTTGTATTCACTTAAAATGAAACATTTCGTTTGATTTTATGATTGATAATAAATGTAAGACTTTTTGCAAACTTTTAATTGTGTTTATTCTTGTTTTGTCCTTGTCGAGTCTTGCTAGATTTTAGGAATTTCTGAATAATCATTATTATTTAGATTTAGTTGTAAAGACTCAGAACTTTATTATTGACAGCTAAAACTTTGTTACATATATAAAAGCAATTTTTAAAATCTTTATATTATACTCTTAATATTATATCGTATTATAGAGAAAATACAAAATAAAGTCCTTAAATTTATTTGCTTTATATTCAAAATAAAACCCTTCATTCTGTGTATGAAAATTTTCTTAGTATCTTAAAAATGGAATCCTTAAATTCACGTAGTCGCTGCATGCTGAACTCGTCTTTTTATGTTTCTTAATAATGAAATTGCTGATTCTTTTCTTCTTAGCCTAATAAACTTTAAAGTAAACAATCATAATGTTCGGAACAACCAATTATTTATTATGCATCATTTACCTCAGAACTACAATATGCCAAATCATCCAATAAAATATAATTTATGTCTCTTGCGATAAATTAGCCAAAAATTCCCTGTTTATGTGATTTATATTCTCTTTATTGTTTTTATATAAAACTATTTTCTATATTGTATTCAGTTATATTCTTATAGTGTTCTCTATTTTTATGTTTCAGTTATTATTTATATATTTGTGGTACTACTGCTACTATTATATTGTATTTATATTGCACATTCGTCCGTATAATTAAATGAAATACATTAAATAATACGTGGAATTTATGGGATTTAGCCAAACTGGATTTCATTCTATGTCACATAATTCCATAACTGCCAGTGCTTTAGTAGTGTTTGCTTTTAAGGCTTTACTTATAAATACTGATGTCCCTAAGACTTTTTCGTTAACGCTAAAAATTCATTTTTGTCAATCGTTTACTATGAGATCTTGCAAGAAGGCTGTGGTAAATTCAACAAGTAATTGATTCATGTCGTTTACCATTATTTTCAGTTCTTCAAGTCGATCCAAATCTAAATCCGTTCTGAATCGATCCGTAAAACACACAGTATAAATATAAAGAATAGTATATACAGCGTACGTTACAGTTATAACAATGTCCGTAATAGAGTGATAATCCAACACCTTAATACTATGGCTTATATGTGATATAATCTAGGTCATAAATGAAATTGGTCCTTGTATTAAACAACTTTTAAATATTACATAAAGATTTCTATTTTGTTCGCATATACTACCATATAAGGTTATACTATTTTTATTACTTAGGTATAACATACTTATATTCCATGACCCAAATACATAATATTAGTTATATTCAATATAATTCGTGTTCGTTTTTTGTGAAGCCCACATATATCGTTTTAAAATAGTTGAATGAGAGGATTGATGTCGAATTCAAGACGATACTCTCTTTGCTCACTAAGTTAGAGCGATTTTAGTTTTTCTCAGTGTTATGCAAAAGGGTCTTCAGGGTAAGAAAACGTGCTATTGCAACAACATCTTACCGTTTACTCTAACATTTTAGCGGCAAAATCATTATTTAAATTGTTTTCTAAGATATTTAAATTAGATATCGCCACACGCTTTAAAACAGCCAAATAAGGTTCATCATAAATTGGTATGCATCTCTATAAAATTGTCATTGATTGCTTCGAGTCCAATACATTTCCTCAGGCACGGTAAAAAGTGGATTTGGTTGTAATAAAGAAAAGACCAGCCAAGGACCCTAATTTCCCGAAATCGTACTGGCCAATCTTTTTTTTTTTTTTTGTTAGCTTTTACCAAAAAGTATTACGGCTCGACATCGATAGATATTATTACAATTAATGTTCTTAATAAAATAAAAAGAGAAAATACATTAATTTGACTGAATAAAAATGAGAAAAAAAACAATTCTTAGATAACGAATGGTTTATTATTTTGTAGACTGACAGTTAATACCTGCAGAGTGGAAGTTAAAAGAGAAATCAATGGATTGATAATCGCTCTAAATTCTTCTAGAAACGTTGGCATCGGCGATCGGGAGAGACGTTGTTTGAACGATATTGACATTTCCAACAATTGATGCATATGAACGGGCCTGTGATGACGATGATTGAATTAGTGTATGCGCGGTAGAGAGTGAGATCAGTAATGGAAATTGAGTAGCAAGTTCACTGTTTGTTTTGGGTTTTTTTCGATTAAGGTCTCCAATGGTTTTCGATTTTCTTATAGTTACGAATTTTTTATAGATTTTACATGTAGTTCGCCGTATGGACTTCGTTGCAAAGGGCACGAATTTGGCTGTTGATTCTCGAGATTTTTGACATTCTGTTGAAGAATGGTTTCTCTCACATTTTACGCAACGTGGTTGATGAGAACAAAAATGTTTGGTATGAAAGTAAGATTGACAATGCACTGAGGAATAGTGTTATGCTTTCGTGGTTTTTCAATCTTAACACGTGTACTTAGATAAGATGAAATATTCAATATCTTTGTGTTGTAATCAGATAGTTCTAAATCAATTCTCCAAAGAGGAAGTGGGAGTTTTGTCCTTGGGCTTAAAATATTGGTAACACGTATGACTGTGTGACCGTGTTGCTTTAAAGCAGTAGATATGTCATTTACGAGAGTTGAGTGATGTAAATGTCTTATAATTATGCTAAAGGGTTTGTTTGATTTTGGCAAATATGTATGAAAATTATATTTTCAATTATGATCTTCTAAATTTCCCCTTGTGACAATCAGGTGAGATTTCGTAGACTTAAATGAAAACTTACCTAGTCCAATCGAGACCAAGTCTTTGTGCAATGTTGAAAAATGTGTATCATTATTTATGAATAATGCAGGCGGACGATGTGCGTTAATAGTTTGTTTGATATTGTCGTTCGATGCTGTTTCGAACATAATCGTGTCATGTTCTGTACCTTCTTCCGAAAGCACGTTATATTTATTTGGTGAAGAAAATACGCTTACTTACCGGTATTGGCGTGCCCACACCGTTTAGTACCTATTGTGACTCGGTGGGGTGAGAAAAACGGACACTCTTGCAAAAGTATGTTTACAAGGCTCGCTCTTTGGGCCGGTTCTATGGTCAATCACCATAGAAGATCTTCTTCTTTCTGAGCTACCCTCGCACGCAAGAATACAAGCTTACGCTGATGACGCAGCTTTTTTGGTAGCCAAAAGGACTTGCCATCTTATTGTTGACAGAATAGAGGAAGTTCTCAAAATAGTGTATCAATGGGGCCTTACAAGAGGACTTAGTTTTTCTACACAAAAGTCCACTGTGGTTTTTCTCGTTGGCCCCGGACTTAATCAATGAATAGTTATTAGATGATAAAAGATCAGGGCATTAAGTATAAAAAAATGAAGAGGAAAACTTTGTTGATTAAAAAATAAATATTTAGCTGACTGTTCATTATACATCGGTTGTACAATTCATACCTTTATAAGACTGAATAAAGTTAAAATATTATTATGAATAACTTATAGTAAAACCATATCAATAAAATTACTTCAAACATGGCATACTGTTTATGTTAGTGTTGTAACGTAAGCCACGGGGTAGGACGATTATTAGGGTAAAAGTCAGTAATTACACAACGTATCGGCGGATTTTCTGTTTGTATTTTAATGTAACACACAAATACACGAATAAAACAAGATTTTCTGATAATACACAATTTACATTTAATTAAGATGTTCTCAAAAACATAGATACTCTGGAAACATAGATGCTCTGTAAAACAGATACTCTGTGTGACACGATTCACTGACGGTAGTTACACGACTAATCCCCGTTGGTGGTGGGCACGGCCCGAGCCGTCTGGCTAGGGCGAAATCCCTAAGTCAGCAAATTCCATTCGACTCGGCCGTGGCCAACACCAATTCCTGATGTTCTTATTCTAACAGAAATTATTTACACATACATAAAAAACATATTATAATAATATGCCCAAGACAGGGGTTCGTAACACTCCCCACCCTAAATGAGACATAGGGGCCACATGGTCACTACTGTCTCACTAGAGCATTGAATTATACAATTCAAAAAGGATGGTCTGCGATTTCGGATTGAGGCTCCGCGATTTTCGGTACATATACATGGATTACCCGATTTTTACATTTAACTGTAACTATAATTATAGCTATACATAGTATAAAAATACATGAATATACAATATATATATGATGACCTAAGGTAACAATGAAGACAGAATCGTCTGGTAGCTTATCTAAGTTGTCTAAGTTAAGAGATTCTTTACTGATTTGACAAAGGTCATTGGACACGCGTACATGATTGAGGCTCTGTGGTTGTACAAGATTTAGGGTTGTCAGTATTGTAGGTGGTATACCAAAAGAAATAGATTCTGGAATAACATCGAGAGTCTGATTGATAAATTCATTACGGGTAGGTAACAATATTGCATTTTCCGTATGTATAGTACATGATGGGGATATCATTATTCGACCAATACCTGTTATATAAAATTGAAATGTGCGCAAAGGATATTTACAATTTAAGGTGATAAGTTCAGATCGCGTACAATATATCCAAGAATCTGATTGTGATAACCGGTTCCAAATTGTAAAATCAAAAGATATGTATTTAATATTACAAGAGTTAGGGATGGTTTGTGGAGATTTTAGTAATAATATTTCACATAATTTGGATGATGCTTTGTGGTTAATTGGCAGGTTGCCCTTACATAATGTATACGGTTGTAAAACTAGACATGCTTCACGCTGAGCGGTGTTTAAAGTAAAATAGAATTCGCTATCGTCGCTTAACGCTATGTAGTCAGCAGTAGGTGAGATAAGTATAGCATTATTATTAATTACATAATGTGGTAAGGGAACAGGTCGATAAAGAGTATATTCGTCAATCGTCGCTATTGGAAAAGTGAGTGAAAACAGAAGGAATTTATCCTTTGTTAGGACCGTTGTAGTCGAGATTTGGAAATATTTCGGGATGTTCTGTTTACTAGGCGTTAGAGGTAATTGAGTACCTGTCGGAAGGGTTAGTTGGATTTCACGAAGTTCGCGTAATAATTTGGACGGTGGTAGAACTGTGCTATGTATTCTGCCATGCATAGCAGAGTTGAGAATTGCAATAAGTGATTGAGTTTCATACGCATATTGATTCAGGAGTATTGTAAATAAAAGTGATTGTTCTATCAATGTAGTTTTAGTTAACAAGATGTTCACTGTTTGCATAGATTTCTGGACTTGGCTACTGAGGATTTTGATGTTAGTCTCGATTTTATTCTGATGCGCAGAGAGATCACTAGCTTTTCTAGTAATCTCTGATGTAGATGTCTGTAACAGACGGATTTTGTTGTTAGTCAAGTCCGTATCTACAACTTTAGTTTTAACGAATTCGATAATTTTCTGGAAGATGGACTCAGTATTGAATAATGGATTACTACCAAAAAGAATTTCCGCTCCTTTTGTAATAATATTTTTTCTTACTCTTTTGTGAGTGCCTGAGGTATTTAGACCCAATCCTAACCAAATACTATCATGGTTTGCTTCAATTTCGAAAAGATACGGCAAAGTGGCTTGTTCAAATTGTTGACAAGCTTGCGAGAATTCGGACATACTGAGTTTTTGCTTTAAATTGCTGCAAACTTGAGTAGTTTCGTTATACCATGAGGATAACATCTGGAATTTCGATTCATAAGATGAAAGATCAACGAATGTTATTAAAGACCAATCGAAATTTGAGAGTCTGGATTTTGATTGATATTCATAATACATTCCTGTATGGTTTGGAAATGATATTTTGTTAGCTAGGACGGCTGGAAATGATTCTTGAAGTTCAGCGTATACTGGTATCCTGAGAGAAAGAGAAAATAATCGTCTTATGAGTAATGTAATTTAACAAGATTTCGATGTACAATTTGACGTTTGCCCCTCCGCTTAATTGCTATATTAACATTATTGTCTAAGAGTTCCAGGACCTCATACGGTCCATGCCAAAGCGGGCTGAGTTTGTTTTGTGTTCCCGACGCTTTCATATAAACTTTGTCGCCTACACTGAGGTTCTGTTGGGAAACGCCTCGGTCATAAGACTGTTTGGACTTTTCTTTCGATTTAAGGAGACGATCTCGGGCAACAGCATGCGCTTCTTGCATTTGTCGTTTGAGTTCGAACTGATAATCATTATACTTATACTGAGGTTCTGGATTCTTTGTAAAAGACGTAGGTATACTGATTTTTCGACCGTAAACTAATTCGTACGGTTGAAAACCTGTTGAGCTGTGAACGGTTGCATTGTACATGAACATGGCGTGTGGCACTAAGGTGTCCCACGTGAGATGGTCTTTGTCAACAAAGTTTCGCAAGTATTCTCCTAAAGTTTTATGACTACGTTCTAAAGCTCCGTTGCTTTGTGGATGATACGGACTGGTTGATGTCTTCTTGATTTTAAGCGTCTTACAAACTTCAGAAAAAACATTGCTTAAGAATTCGGTGCCACAATCTGTGACCAAACTTTGAGGTAAACCATGCAGACAAACAAATTGAGTAACGAACTGATGAGCAACCGTAGCGGCTTCATGGTTCTCTACGGGGACAGCCCAAGAGAATTTTGTTAAATCGTCTTGTAGTGTAATAATATAAACATTATTACTATGCGAGCGTGGAAGTGGGCCAACTATATCCATGAAAACTTTCTCAAACGGTTCGCTGGATGTAGTGGTGATAACCATGGGTTCACGTGCTGACTTGTTGGAATGTTTATTGACTTGGCACTGTGGACATTTCCGAACATAGTCTGCAACTTGTTGTCTCATGCCATCCCATGAGTAGTTGGTTTTTAGCAACTGGTATGTTCTCTCAGTACCTTGATGTCCTGCTAAAGGATTATTATGATGCTCCTCTATAAGTTTCTGCTGTTGTTCTGAGGTTAATTTCATTTTATCGTATACATGTATACATGTTGTGGAGGATCTGAAAATATGGCGCAACATCCCATGAACTGTTGTCCAGTCAAGTTTGTCAAGCCCACATCCGATTTGCGGCATGGCTACCTTGGTTATTTGATGCTCCACGCAGAATTTTCTTAGGTTCTGTATAGATTGGTAGATATGTTCGTAACGTGGTTTGTTAAACGAACGATTTTTTGTAATGAGATATATGATATAACGAGAGTTTTGTTTCACAAACGCTATTTCACCGATTTGTTTTCCTTGATTCTTGAGTGTTTTGATTTGACCGAATTTTCTTCTGAATTGAAGTGCAATTCCTTTAGTCATTTTGAAATCACTTGAAACGCAATGAGCTAAAGCCCATTCTGGATCAGAGGAAAAAAGATCTCCAGATACTTCTTTGACGTTTGATGTTGACGGAATATCTGAAGATTCTAGTTTACAGAATTCTTCGTATGACTGATTAGACGGAGGTTCTGTATTAGTTTCAATGTCTGAAACAAAATGAGAGGTCGACGGTTCATTTGAGTAGCTAGGCTGTTGTACCTCTTCATCAACGTCAGTTGACATCCGATTGTTTGCTTCAGTTTCTGATCGTGTTACCACTCGCTGTATTCTACTAAGACTATCAGCATTAGTATTGCTTGTACCTGATTTGTAGAAAATTTCGTATTGGTATTCTTCTAACTTGAGTCTCCAACGCGTTAACCGTGAACCAGGGTCCTTTATTCCAAATAACCAGACTAAACTTCGATGATCTGTGATGATATTGAACTTTTGGCCAAACAGATAGCAACGAAATTGCTTAATTCCCCACACGATGGCACAAAGTTCTTTTTCAGTAGTGCTGTAATTGGTTTCAGCCTTGTTAAGAGTACGAGACGCATAAGCGATCGGCAAGTCCTTTCCCACGGGCCCTTGGGACAAAACACAACCAATAGCGAAGCCACTCGCATCGCATGTCAGATTAAAAGGCTTAGTGAAATCCGGATACTGGAGCAGAGGTTCTGAGGTGAGTACTCGTTTAAGTGTCTCAAACGAGTCTTGGCATATATCGGACCAAATAAAAGGTACATCCTGTTTTAAAATAGACGTCAGGGGTTTTGCTATGTGTCCGTAATTTGGTACAAAACGGCGATAGTAGCCAGATAACCCAAGAAAAGATTTCACTTGCTTTGCATTAGTTGGGACTGGAAAATCGAGAACACATTTGGTCTTACGAGGGTCTGGTTTCACACCTTGATCTGTGATGACATGCCCCAGATAGGTAACTTCTTTACGCATGAATTCGCATTTCGAGGGTTGAAGTTTTAAATTAAATTTTCGGATTCTGGTGAAAACATCCGTTAGTTTTCTCGTGTGTTCAGTGACGCTAGCAGCGTACACGATAATGTCATCTAAATAGACGAAAGCCTTTAAACCGATAATACCAGTTAGTACGGTATTCATGAGACGTTGGAATAACGCGGGAGCGCCTTTCAGACCAAAAGGAACTCTGAGGAACTCAAAATGTCCTTTGTCGGTGCTGAAAGCGGTTTTTTCTCGATGTTCTGGATTCATTTGGACCTGGTGATAACCCTGGGCCAAATCAAGAGTGGTGTAGTATTTGGACTTCCCCAGCTGATCTAATATGTCTGACATATTAGGTAGTGGGTACGCATCCCCTGTGGTGATGTCCTTAAGCTTCCTAAAATCTACACAGACACGGTATTTGACGACACCGTTCTGGTCTGGTTTTTTAGGGACAACAAGTAAAGGCGCGTTCCACGGGCTTTTACTTGGTGCGATGATCTGATCTTTTTCGAGTTTTTCCATTTGCTCATTTATTTCTTGCTTGTGCTTCAGTGGTAAGCGATATGGACGTTGATTTATTGGTTGAGCATTTGCAGGAATATTAATTTCATGGAAAACAGCGTCAGTACACGAGAGGGAGTCCCCCTCTAGATAAAAGATATCGGAATAATTAAGACATATTTCTTCTATTGACTGTTTTTCTTCGGAATTAAGATGTTCTGTACGGAGATTTTCTTTCAAGAGTCGTATTCGGTCTGCCCTAGCTGTAGGGAATGGATGTTGTCCTGATTGCACTACGTGCGTGGATGCTTCTTGAAAAATTTCGTACTGGAAATTTTCGAGTTTAGTAGTTGGAAGTATAACAGGATGGTCTGCAGAATTAATGACGGAAACTAAAATGCGATTATCTTGAACTTGATTGACAGTATTACCATAATATACATTGTCTATTACATTTTGCGAGTGAATAATGAGAGTCTGTTTATTAAGATTTTCTGAGACTGATATGGCGACTATAGATTCTGTACGTGGAGGCAAGATTACTTCTGTTGATTCCCCCAACGACAGCTTGTTTTCTTTGAAATTTATAAAAGAGTTATTGTTTTTCAGAAACGGTTTTCCAAGAATACCTTCGTTTAATATTTTAAATTGAGGTTGAACAACATGAAAATCTGTAGGTATGACCTTATCACCGATTTGTATATCTAATTTGATTTTCCCGAGGGTCTGGACAAAATGGTCATTAATACCTAACAAACGAAATTTGACGGATTCATCGACTAAGGCGTTCGGTTGTAACACGGATAATTTTATGAGATTCAGATCACTACCCGTGTCAACTAAGAGTTTGAGTTCATTAACGAGAGTCTGCTCAGATTTAACGATGATGTAGTTGTCGATGAGGTCCGTGTAGCATATGTTTACTCGTCGAACTGAACTATGGCGGCTTGTATCTTGGCTGCCGGGGTACCGCCTTGACCCGAGCGATCCCCGTTTCCCTGACGATGTTCTGATACTTCATTGGTGTTGTTCTTGGAATTTACGTATGCTCGTTTTCTACAGTCGGCTAACTTGTGGCCGATTTTTTTACAATAGTTGCAGACGATCGGCTTGACTTCGGCTGCGTTTCGAGATGGTCTGTTTACATTTGATTTTTGTTGGTTATTCGATGCCAGATTCCCTTTAGGTGTAGAGGTGGATTGTTTCGGATTATTGTCAGATGTCGTACAATTTCGAGCTACGTGTCCGGTCCGTCCACAAATAAAACATGTCGGAATTGTGCGACCTGACTCATGATGTTCTGTTGGTCGGTTGCTAGAGCTGGCTTTAAACAATTGCCTAGTGTCCTTGGTTGATGTCCGTACACGTTCCTCTTCTCTGGCTATCTGTACAGCCTTATCAAGAGTTTCTGGGTTTCTTGCTTTGATGAAGTGTTTAAGTTCGCCTAAACCTTCCATGAACACTTGGATAGTCTGCTGCTTAATAGACTTCTCCATTGCTTGTGCTACTTCTGCAGAGAGACCCGTGGTCTCCTGCTCGATAATGCAGTTCTGTAATTGTTCTACTCTCATGGAGTAGACCAGCACGTCTTCGCCTGGTTTCTGCTTAGTTGCGTATAGCTCTAGGTATAAGTGTGGTGTTGTTCGTTGAGGTTCTAGATTTGCCTTTAGTGTGTCGTGCAACTCTGTCCATGATTTAAACTCTCTATACTTGGTGACTTGTCGGGCTTTCCCGACTAATTTCGTCAGAATGGCTTTTAAAAGCGATGGTTTGGCTGTTGGAACCACACAAGATACCGCAAATTCACATTTCTCTAGAAATATATCGAGATGTTCCGTATCGTGTCCATCAAATGACTCCGGCAACAGTCTAATCGCATCCTGTAGACTGATTTGATGTTCTGTGTTCCGTCGGTTGTGATTGTCTGGGTTTTGTAAAAAATAATTGCTTATCATTTCGTTAACTGTTCTTCGTTGATTCTCTGCCTGCATGGTGAGTTGCCTCTGCAAATCACCAATAATATTTTTTAATTCTGTTATCGTGTCTTGGTTTGAAGTTCCGATCGTTTCCATATTGTTTTCTGCCATTATACTTAAATATGCCTGATGGTCCAACCACTGGGAACTCGGTGAGACGTATGACTTTATTTTACTGGCACACCACTGCTCGTCCTGATTTTCTGTAGCTGTTCTACTTAAATTTTCTTTATACTTAAGAAGACTTCTTTGTTGCTCCGGCGTCAACAAATGAAATTTAGACTCAAAAATTCGATGTCCCAATTGGTGTTCCAATTGATGTTCCAATTGGTGTTCCGATTGATGTTCTGTTTGATGTTCTGGTTGATGTTTTGTTTGATGTTCTGTTTGATGTTCCGATTGATGTTCTGATTGATGTTCTGTTTGATGTTCTGTTTGAGGTTCCGATTGATGTTCTGATTGATGCTCCGTTTGATGTTCTTGTTGATGTTCTGTCTGATGTTCTTGTTGATGTTCTGTTTGATGTTCCGATTGATACTCTGTTTGATGTTCCGTTTGATGTTCCGTTTGATGGTCCAGTTGATGTTCCTTTTGATGGTCTGGTCGATGTTCCGTTTGAACGTCCCTATCGCTATCTACTACTTCAGGCTTTAAAATATTAAACGATTCGTTTAAAAGTTCGGTGGTCAAATCCAATAGATTATTGGTACTGCCTATAAAGCGTATCGATTTATTTAGGATATCCCCATCTACAATACGGGTACTTTCCCTCGGTGAGCTCCGACTACGGCGACTTGATTCGCCTCTTGACCTGAGGTTCCGTTTGGCAGGGAGAGGAGGTTGGAGAGCTAAGCGAGATGACGGGATATACTCGGGGTCACTTGAATTATCTGACGGTGTACTTGGAGTCGAGTTCGCGCTCATTTAAATTATTACCCCCAAAAATAAACCCCCTTTTTTTTTTCTTAAAAAAAAAATAATAATACTATAGGCTAACTACTGACTACTAGTATAGCGATTAAGCGGACGTGCAGTATAAAGTTAAATATTATAATATATTTAAATTAGATCTTAGTCAAAACTATATTAAGTTGTTTCGTTTACTTAAATAAACAATAAATTAGAAGTATTACTATTACTAGTAACACTTAATATAGTTTACTTTTTACTCCAATGAGTAATTAGAACAGAAAAAGAATTAAAAGAAACGAAAAAATTATAAAATTTTTTTTTTTTTTTTTTTTATTAATATACGATATTACTCTTAGCAAAGCATGTGTACATTAATTATTACTACTCACAGTACCACGAACAACATAACTATTGTTAAGTTGTATGACATGACGTTGTCTTGTTAACTTGAGTTGATGTTCTGATTGAAGTCGGCAATGAATTCGAATTGGATTGAATTGACTCTGGCTGAATTGAACCGGATCTCCAAAATGACCACAAGAATGACCCAACTGGTTAATCGGCGAAACAGCGGCGACCCGTATTTATTTATTTATTTTTTTTTTTTTTTTATCACGTTCAACGATGCGGTGTACAATACAATTTATTGGGATAACACAGTTACCACGAATGTTGCGTGCTACGATGTTATGTTACTCCGACATTTTTGTTACGAATGACAATTGCTTCGACGACAATTGACACGAATACATTTACAACGAAAATATGTTTTCGTTAATTTTTTTTTATGCCACGATTTACAGTTACATCGAAGTTCCATTTTTAATTATTGCTTCGAATTACATTTACCTCGAATTCCAGTTACATCGACATGACTTATCAAAAAATCTTAATGTTATGATTTCGCTATTTTAAAGGACATTTACATTGATAAACATTTTATGGACCTTAAATTCCATTTACACTGATATGACCCAACAACTAATTTATACAAAACTATAAATAATAAATTGATAAACTGTAAAATTGTAATACTTATTCACTCTGTTACTTTATCGATACAAATATAGTATACTTAACTAGGTCTTACTAGGTCATTTTATCAACTGCTTGTTAAAATAATTTAAACTTTATTTAATGCTATTCTTTGTTAAACTAAAAAATTGACTTTATCTATTTGACTCTTTCGGTTAAATTTTAGCTGAATATTAATCACAGTTAGTTAGCATATTATGGTTAGTTAAAAACTTTAAACTGAGAATTGAGATTAGTATCAATATTATTAAGTAATATTTAATTTTACTGAAATATCTACTATCTATTGTTTTATAATATAATATTCCTATATTATTATTAGTTATTTGCTTGCTTTTACACACTTAAAACTTTTTATCGAATTATAGTGATGAGGTATACTTTATGATTGCATGTAACAAAACATAGAATTAACAGTTACATTGTAGGTAGTTATTTCAATGTAACTACCAATTCAATTCAAAACGGATGCTTAAATTATAAATATTGTATCACCTACACGTTTGATATAAATTGTATGCATATTTAATTCTAGATGATTGAAATAATTAGATTAGTAGCAGTAGTAACGACCATAATAGTGACGCAGAAGTTTATTTTTTAGGTTATATTATAAACCAATATTTCAACGAAATTCGAAGACCTTGTTTATTGTCGACAAAAATTGACCACATAACCATATGGGATGACCAAGATTTTTTCGCATGTATTCATCTGAGTAAAAACAAGTTAAAAATTGTTCAGCAAGAAGTAACTCAAAGTTAAAATAACATTAAGGGGACCGCAGCGTGTTTTTTATAAAAAAATATTAAGTATAAATATCAAAGAAATAAAAACGCCACCCCATTGATAAAGTGTTTCCCTATACATTGTGAGAGTTTAGTAAATCTACCCCTTAAAGGGGTCGGAGCACAACTAGTTTTCATGCATTTTAGCGGTGCTTAATTAGACATACTTCTCGATGTTGGATTTTAATTTTTAAAGTATGTATGGATTTGTTGTCAAATTGTCTGGGTTTCTTAGGAAGCCCATTTTTGATTTAAAATTTTATGCCTAAAATAAATTCAAATGTAATTCGGGAATAAATTATCATTGAATTTTCAAAAAAATAATTTTGAAGATCTTCAAAAGAGAAAATTGCAAATTGCCTTCCTAAAAAACCTAGACAATTTGTCGAAAAATGCATACATATATTAAAAATTAAAATCCAACATTGGGAAATATGTCTAATTAAGCACCGCTAGCAGATGATATTTACCAATATAAAGTTAACAACATTTTTATTTTAACGTTTTAACTTACTTTAATTAATAATTATTAATAAATAAACCTTCTGTAAAACCCACTTTACTTAAGCTAGGATTAAATTTGATTGATAAATTCAGAATTTTTTTAATCTCCGATTAATCTTAAACCGAGATTAGATAAACGACATTTTAACCGCCGAATGATAAAATTGTCCTTAACACTATATTTAAAATTTTTTCTTTTTAATAATAATAACAATAATGTATTTATAATAGTAATAAATTTACGCTAATGAGGCAATTTACAATTTGTTTACAACAAGTTTTACAATAATTTATTTAAATATGTACAACAATATGAAATAAACTTGACAAATGATTTACCAATTACAACTAAAATTGTAGAGAAAAATAAAATAAGTATAAAAAACTTGTAGAGTTAATAGAAGACTATAAATAAAAAATGTAAATAATAAATAAGCTAAGTTAAAAGTGCTTATTGAGAGCACTCAAAAAGCCAACATTTTGAATTGAATTACACGAGTTATAATTCGGTTTACTGGATTGAGATAAATTTGTCGTTGTGTAGAAACGTAAAATTGCGTATAAAATCGTAAACTAATATTTAGTACAATAAATGAATCCAATCATCATTTTTCAAAACAGTCTTATATTTATATAATTTATGATATAGTTATTTATTTATATGATATATTTAAAAATATATCATTTAAATTCTGTCAACATAGTATTTTACAGACGATTCAACAATTGGCTTTATTTTCTTAAAACTTTAAAAAGTAAAAAATATAGGAATCGTTTCTGGATCGATTTTACAGAATTGATAAGGAGACTATGTTATAATTCAAAATAAAAGCATATTCAAGGACTGACCTAACCAAATTTTAGTAGGTTTAATGTGATTTATGCATTTTGTACTGTTAACATTTTAACACAGGGCCGGATTTATGGAGGAGTGGGGCTCCCGTTAGGTTGTTAGGGGGGAGGGGGGGGCTCACCATTAAAATTGTTATGAGCGTTAAAAAAAACAATACCAAGTAACATTTTGTAAGTTTTACAAAAGACAACATAATATAAAATTAAAATGCATCTCTATGGACACGCATATTCTTTATAATAATTTGTTATTTACAAAATAAATGATTGTAGAAATGATAACATTTTACTGATACTTATTATTTTCAATAATGAATATTATAATAATAAATTTAAAAATATTAACAATTTAATAATATTTTAATTGTACGTCCGTGATTCAGTTTTGTTTACAACAATTTTTGTTTTAGAAATTAGATTATATGTAGATATAATAACCTATAAAAATTCTCTATAATCTATATATTTTAGATTCTGTAAGATTTCTCATTTTAATTTTGATAGAATTATTATTATAAATAGTAAATACATAATCATATACAACGTGATTGCCACCGCCACGTACATTGTAACACGCAAACGACTAATAAAATCATTTTATTTTCAGAAATTAATAATATTATTAAAATTATCTGTTTTGACAAAAAAAAATAATAAACCAAATATTTATATTCCTAACCAGTATTAAAATTATAGGCTAAACTGTACTTAAATTTTACCCAAACTACTATAAACGGCCGTTAATGATATTTCCTAAGTACTAAAAATGTAATAATTATTTATGAATGATTTTAAAAATCTCAAATATATATATTATGCTTAAAATTTGTTTGCTCTAACCTCGAAAAAATATTTAAAAAATAATTACACTATCTAATCACTAAATGGGATAAAGCTACATTTTAATGTTGTTAATTATGTTAATTGTCTTTTTTCGATCTTGAAAGATCCCATGATGTTGTGAGCCCTGAGTGAGCGGGCTATGGTCCTTTCTGGTATCCCTTAATCCATTATGTTGCGATATAGTGCCTAGTTAATATTTACTTATTTGTACAAACACTGAAGCCAAAAGTCAATACAAATACAAAATACAAATTGAATTATATCAGAGACGATTCTACAAAAAATGTTTAGAGGGGTGTTGAACAAATGTTTGATACACAACATTGATGTAGAAGATGAAAAGTAACAAGAAATAATTTCATGGTTTGTATCACTTTTGATAAACAAAAGCAGATATCCAAAAGTCAAGAAATTTAACAGCATAATATAAATGTTTTTAATTTACCACTTAATAATGTCATTAAAAAAAGGTATAATCTATACTCTATACCGTTGATTTAAAATTTAAACACTGGTTTAGGAACCAAACTATTCAATATTATCACTTTTTTATAATACCAATTTGAGTGTTTTCAAATATTAATCGTAATTAAAAACCAACTTTTATATTGTAAGTTATTGTCCATTTTATGTGACTCTCGTCTCTCAGTGTCATACAAAACCTCAAAATTGTTTATAATACCAGTCACAACGGATTAACAACAATATATATTCAAAAATCTATCTGAAACCTTTGGGACTTAATTTGAATCAATCACCTACATTCTAAATTATATATTACAATCAGATTTATATTTATTATTCATAAAAAAAATTGTTTATAAAATTCTTCTATCTTTTTTGTTTAACTTTTCTATTTCAAATGTATAGCCTACTGTATTCAATTATGTATGTCAACTAATTAAACATAACCCTTACAATGCCCTTGCCAAAGGTTTTTAACCAATAATTAAAAGAAAGATGTACTGTAAATTAAAATGTGCAATTAATAATAAAGAATACACTATAAAACGTAATTAATGAATTTAATATATTAAATTCATTATGTACAATAACCCGATTCTGTCTTTAAATTTATCAGTAGTTAGTCAATAACTTTTGTATAGAGTTGGATTTAGTTGCGGAATGGACAGTGTTCGGCCCATTACAGAAATTAACTCATTCGGCCCACAATACAGTTCTAGCGACAACTATATTTAAATAGTAATTTGTAATTTCCCTGTTTGTACACCAAACGAGTTCCAAATCTAAGACATACAAATACTGATAATAATATATAATATATTTTCATTATACAATCATAGAATTCACGGAATAGTCGGTGCCCGGTGGTCAAGTATTCTTATCATGTATAGTCGAAGTAAAATACTTTCGTGGTATCACAATATCGAGTTAACTGTTGTATGATTCATTTAATTACTTTACGATGTCGGAGTATGTTAAATTCGGACTAACCGTCTAATCGTAGCAATTGTATATTCGAAGTAGATTATATTCGTGGCAAATGACTGATAAAGCAATGTCGGAGTAACTACAAGTCGTGGCATGCAACATTCGTGGTAACTGTAGCAACCCCAATTTATTTACCCGGCAACGTGATAACAGTGTCGTTTGAGCGACCTGTATAAATATTTATCACACTTCGATGATAACGGTGTCGGCTGACGGCAACTGCAGTTGATAATCACTGTGTGTTGGGCGGCGGCGGCGGCAACGGCGGCCACACCCGATGTTCTGATAACGAACGACGATAGGCAGAGAGCGTTGTTCTGGTTTCTTAATTTTCGTCGTGATCGTTAGAGTGTGTCACGAGGTTCAGGCCGATTTGTTTGTAATTAAGTCGCTAGAGCGCGACAAGAGGTTTTGAACCGGTACGACGGCGGCGCCAGCGGCGGCGGTTGACGGCGGCGGCGGCGGACGGCTACTGGCCGCAGCGTAACACGGCGGCGGTAAATTTACACTACGCGACGCACACAAGACGGCGGCGCGACTGGACAATGGGATTTATTGTATACTAATACAATATGACTGATCGGTCCCACGTCCAATATATCGCACTGAAGGAAATCAAATATAACTTACAGTGATTCCTTAGATTTTCTGACGATTTTCTGACGATTTTCTGAATGTCACTAAATGTGACGTGATTGATGTCGAACTGACTTTGTCCCAATTAACGACCTCGCGTTCAGAGACGCTGTGACTTGGGTAAATCGCTGCCACCAAAATGTAACGTGAGCCACGGGGTAGGACGATTATTAGGGTAAAAGTCAGTAATTACACAACGTATCGGCGGATTTTCTGTTTGTATTTTAATGTAACACACAAATACACGAATAAAACAAGATTTTCTGATAATACACAATTTACATTTAATTAAGATGTTCTCAAAAACATAGATACTCTGGAAACATAGATGCTCTGTAAAACAGATACTCTGTGTGACACGATTCACTGACGGTAGTTACACGACTAATCCCCGTTGGTGGTGGGCACGGCCCGAGCCGTCTGGCTAGGGCGAAATCCCTAAGTCAGCAAATTCCATTCGACTCGGCCGTGGCCAACACCAATTCCTGATGTTCTTATTCTAACAGAAATTATTTACACATACATAAAAAACATATTATAATAATATGCCCAAGACAGGGGTTCGTAACAGTGTATCGAATGGCGACACAGTTAATACATTTCTAAAAAAGTATAATTGTTAAAACAAAATAAATACAAAACGATAGAATGTTCTTTGTTCCATAGTATTCTATTTATTTTATAGCATAATACATTTTTCATTTAGTATAAAAATGTACTTTTTATATTTTTTAAACATTTGAATTGTTACTCAGTTATTTTATGTACGCGTAATACGAAAATGAAAATAACTAGAATGAAAGAATATTTATTATTATACTAATAAAAGTAATTTAATTTGTCATTTAGGCATACTCAGTTTTAATATCGCATTTTATATTGTCGTACAAACAATATAAATAATAAAATAAAGCAAAGAAACAGACTGAATTGGTTAAATAATATCACAGTATAAAGATAGTTTAAAGATAAACTATAAAACATTTTATCAAGTAAATCATTATTATAATATAAAAATTAAATAAAACGAATTAATTTATATTTTTAGTACAATTGAACCTGGAACGGTGCGGGAAATTAAAATCGATAAAGATGAAGAAGAAGAGCCATTCAACACACCAACGTATAGTTGTTCGACAGTCTAGAATAAACCTACAAAAATAATAGATGACAATACATACAAGTAACAACATTTTTATAAAAAAAAGTTGTTTAAATTAAATATGTTAAATTTGATATTTATTATAATGTATATTATTTATAACCAATGGTATAACTTTTACAATGATTTGTTTTTTTCTTTGTTTCTGTAGTCAAAATTACTTTTTTAACTGTGGATTAATTTACTTGAGTATCAAATCTACTGATCCGTAATCGGATTCGATTAGTACTTTAGTGAATCAGAAGTAAAAAACTTCAACTTCTCAACCCTTTCTCATTAAAATCAAGAGTATCAACCAAATAATGTACATATTATATGACAATATACATACAAAGTACTATAACATGCATATATTTATATACCTAAAATTGTGGCACAATAGAACTTTTTCAAAAATAGTCAAATTAGTTTCAAATTTAAATGAATGATTCTCAAGCACACTTCTGACGATAAACATTGGCACACTTAATAAGTATAATAACCCCTGTCTCTTAGATTTGGTGTACTTTTTTATTTTATTTGTCTTTTTTAAGTAAAGTTTAGTTATTTAAAGCAAACTTTATCATATAATTTTATCTGGCTGACTGTCCTATTTATCTAGACAATTGTCAAGGTTTATTAACCGTCCTAAAATTTGAATCTGTATTATATTAAATAAAATTAATTTTGATATTGTTAATAAAAAATTTCTTTAATGCATAAAATATAATATTAAATTCCATATGAATACAAGTTTAAAATACATTTGTATTACTTTATGTTAAACACTATTTTATTTTATTATAAACTTTTTGAGTTGATATATGTATAAATTATTACATGTTTTAGTGCTAAAACGAGAGGCAAGGGTATCAAGATTAAAAAAAAAAGAAATAGCTGTATCATTTACACGAAAATACAACAGGTTAAGAATCCACATATTACAATGACGAAATTGTAAGAAGTGAATAAAAAAAAATGTCGGGTTGAGTGCCACGTATGTAAGAAAACATTTACTCAAAAGTCAAGTCTTAAGAGCCATGAGCGCCTGCATAACGGAGCTAAACAATTAAAGTGTAATGTTTGTAAAAAAACGCTTACTTAAAGCTTTTCTCTTAAGAGGCATGAGCGTTTTCATACTGGAGAAAAACCATATCAATGTAATGTTTGCATAAAAATGTTTACACAGAAATCTTATCTCAAATACCATACTAGTCATGTACATTCTGATGGGATGCAAAAAAAAAGATATTGTAATTGTTTTCATTTTTTTTTTTTGAAATGTTAACACTTAACATATATTTAAATAATTATTTTTCTTCTAATCAAAATAAAAGTGATTTACCTCCAAGTTTTGAAAACGTATTGCCATAGTTATACCTTATATTGTAGTTTACAATATAATAAGAATATTGTGATTGCCTGTTGACCGTTGATTCACTCACACTTAGTAATCTGCAAATTTACTATGGACAAGTGTACTTTCCTTTAGGATTTTTTTTATAATAAAAATAAAGTTATTTTTGAGAAAATTTTGTATGCTATAGTATTTTTTATTCTAATATAAGTCTACCTTAATAACATATGTATTACTTTATTGGTCTTATTATACAATAATATTTTATGATATTGTAGATTTTTCCTTTTTGGTTAAAATTTAAGGAGTTAACTAAAAACTCAAGCAGCAACCTGCGTATTATTTTAAATATTTAAGTTTAGCTAATTTTTTAAACGACATCAGTAGTGAAATAAAAAGATTATAACACCAGTCAAGAAAAAAAATCTGCTTTTATTTAAATAAATGTTATTTTTATATTTTTAAAATTTTAATATAAAAATCATCATATATATAGATTTATAAGCTCTGAAATACATTACGAATTTTATTATACCTTAATACAGCGTGAGAATATGTTAAATCAAGTATTCTCTTTTTAAAAATTTTTCCTTTGGCATCGATCGTGTGGTCTTTTAAGTCGTCGGAAATATATTCATCATAAAACTCACCTGTCGAGTAGCAAAATTGTTGATAAAATTCATGTGAGTCTTTGGCGATTTCCGAAATATCATTTTCGATATCTGGAGACCAACTCATCACGTCTCGATCGTATCGTGCGTTTCTGTCGTCGTAAAAGCGTTTGAAATTTGCCAGCAAGTCAAAAACGCCTGTATTGAACACGGTGTCCGGAGACAATCTGTGAAAAAAAGATAACGCGTCGCGCAAGAGCTTCACCGACGTATCGGTCTCATTTATTATTATTAGAAATTTGTCCAGACAAACCAAATCCCTCGATTCCTGACAAGTGGTCCACATGCTCGTCACGTATTCACAACATTCTCTCAGAATCGACGCATACTTACAGCTTAAAAAGTTATGCGCTAGCTTTAGTTTGGCGTACACGTTTTCTTTGGTGATGATAACAGGGCGGTATGGGTGTTCGGTTGGAATTAACTCGTCAATTTTCGTCCGATAGGGACTGTCGCGTTCTTTGATTTGTATCCATTGAAAATTGATCCAAAAGTTGTGAACTTCTAGGAGTTGTTTCATTTTTTCCACACGCACCGTAATGTTTGAGTCATAAGTCTGGATACGAGTGGTGTGCGATACGGGATCGTATTCAAAGCCTGAAGTATCGTCATGTGATTTTGTAAACTTTTCCAAAATTTCTTTTAAATTTTGTTTTATGTCACTCACGACGTCATCACTGTTCGACCGACGTTTTTCGAAACCCATAATTGCTTTCGTTACTTCCGAATAGCCATTTTTTAGGTAAAAATGGGCAATGGGCCGGCATAATCTATTGTAGAACGCAAAAAACTGTCTAAACGTGCGGATCGCGTGCTGTTCGACGGCGTTGCATTCGGCGTCGATGGTTTGTCGGGTAGCCTGTTCGACGTCTTTAGGTGGTCTGTCGACGGTCTTTTGCGGGTAATAATTCGGCAAATTTATCAAAATTTCATAAAGTGCTTCTTCAAATTGCGTATGGTTCGGCGCCAAAGCTTTAAGGGACGAAAGAGCGCCGGTCATGCGCATAACCATCGGGTTTTTATACCGGATTACCTCTAGACACTCGAACGATTCTAGAGCCGTGTTTAGGTTCTTGCAATGAGATCCAATGCCTCTCTCATAGTCGGACACATCCATCAGCAATCTGGAGTACAAGCAGCCCAAGAACTGGTGGGCTACTTGGATTTTGTCGACTACGTTTTCTTCGATCACCGTTATCTCCAGGAAATTTTTCATGGTAATTTCGATTTCGGGTTTGTCCGTCTGTCGTCGGTCTGTAGTGCGGATAGGGTAGCCCAGGCCGGGCATCTTGACCCATCCAGAATACGACAACAGCTCGTTCATCGTGGCCACGCGGTTTGTATCACAACATAACACAACACAACCCAATACATACAGATAGTATATTATGCCAGAAAAATCGAATAAAAACTTCATTTTAGATGCGGATAAAAAACGATTTGCTTTTTTTTATGTATACGTGTATAATCGTAGAAAGGTGCAAATTGACAAGTGGCAATGTCTCACCTACGTGTCGCGCATCTGATAAAACGATATTCATCGTGTGTCGATGCAAAAGTAATTTCGCACGGAACGGGACGGAGGGGAGAGGTTGGCGTTTACTCGGTCGGCGTTTTATTTACCTAACGCGACCTGTATACTGTATACACCTACTGCAAAATTAAAAAAAGGTTTTACCGAGCTGCAAACCTGTATGCGTGATTCGGATACGATAGTTGATTTCAACAGCCGTCAAAATTCCTATTGTGTTTTTTTTTTTTTTGATAATAGTAGAACAATTTTAGTTTTGATGCGAAGCATAGAAGGTATTGATAATTGCTTACGCCAAGCCTCAATGCGCGGTATATACGCTATGCCACCACCACAACACAGGGCATAAGGCAGCCCGCAAATGTAGACCGTTGGCCGCCGGCCGGTGTCACTGAACCACCAGTACCGGTTGACGTATCTATAACGCCGCACGGTCTATACCGCTCACCCGAGCTCGTGTTGTTTTTCTGTGCCGTCTTTGCTATGGCACACACGCGGAAAAACGACACCAATTATTGACACCGGTTGTCATAACGAAAAAATCAGCTAATTTATCAGATAACATAAGAGATTAGAGATAAGAGATGGAGTGGTGATGGGGATGGGGTGGTTATGATTATGGGGATCGTGGTGATTTTATCTGATCGTGGTGATAATGCTAACATATTGCTTATCGGAGACTATAATTTACCAAACGTTCACATCAGTAATGACTCGCTTGGTCTGTCAGTGGACGGGCCGTTGTCACCGCAATCGCTAGTGATTATTGAAAACTTTGCGCGCTTAAACTTTCGTCAATTTAATTCGATACATAATAAAACCGATTCTACCTTAGATTTAGTGTTTTCAAACTTAAATAACATTGTTGTCATTCAAAGTTCAGATGCGTTATTACCTATTGATAACTACCACCCACCGTTAAATATTAGTTATAATTTTGATCCTAAACTTAAGGCTATGAATTTAACTGTATGTAAATATAATTTCAAACGCGCTGACTTTCCAGCTCTTTGTTCTCATTTGGCAATGGTGAATTGGCTTTACATTTTCAATGGTAAGGACGTAAATACAGCCACAACTATTTTTAATGACACTGTCTTAAGTGCCATGGATTTGTTCATTCCCAAATTTACTTCCTATCAAGGAGTAAATGCTTTCCCCTCTTGGTTCACTTCTGAATTAAGAAATATGATTCGCTATAAGAAAAACTTACATAAACACTTTAAACAATCAGGTAATCCTTTAATCCTAGATCAATTTGTAAATGTCCGTCGTAGGTGCAAAATACTCTCCAAGCAATGTTACGATAATTATTTACTAAAAATCCAAAATAATCTAATTACCAATCCTCGTTCCTTCTGGAAATTTGTTAATGATAGGAAAAATCTAAATGTGTTGCCTGACACAGTGCGTTATGGAAACACTATTGCTGATAACACCCAAGATGCTTCTATCTTATTTGCCAATTACTTTTCTACGGTTTACTCAAACGATACAATGCCTGTCACTAGTGTTGACTTACGTAATTTACCAAACCAAGATTTACTAGACATATCTAATTTCGATATATCTTTAACTGAAGTTTTTGAGGGCATTATGTCTTTAAAAAATGACTTTGTCCCTGGCCCTGATAAGATTCCAACAATAGTTTTAAAAAATTGCGTTTATGTGTTAACAATACCAGTACACTACATATTCAATTTATCACTGAAGTCTGGTATTTTTCCTTCATGTTGGAAAGTTAGCTACCTTACACCCATTTTTAAATCGGGCGACAAGGCCAATATTGTTAATTACAGGCCCATTTCTAAATTGAGTGCATTACCTAAACTTTTTGAAAAAATATTATACTCTAAGCTTTCTGTTAGGGTTAATCATATTATTTCTAGTCAGCAACATGGGTTTATGCCTGGTAAATCTACCTTAACTAATTTACTAGAATATTATTCTGATTTAAGTTCAATTGTTGAGAAAGGTGGCCAAGTTGACAGTATATACACTGATTTGAGGAAAGCGTTTGACTCTGTGAATCATAATTTGTTAATAACTAAATTGAGTGTTTTAGGTATCAGGGACCCTTATTTATCCTGGTTAAAATCATATTTAACAGATCGAACTCAGCAAGTAAAATTAGCTTCAAAGGTATCCCACGTAATTAATGTTAGCTCAGGCGTACCTCAAGGGGGTCATTTATCACCCATTTTATTCTTATTGTTTATTAATGAAATCCCGAATATTTTTAATCATTGTAAATGTCTAATGTTTGCGGATGACCTAAAAATGTACATGGAAATTACATCTGAGGCTGACTGTTCTAAACTCCAAGACGACTTAAATAAATTTGAAAACTGGTGTTTGAACAATGGTCTTTCAATAAATGCGGATAAATGTATGAAAATATCATTTTCCCGTTGCCGTAACCCTACTTCAGCCCAATACTTAATTAATAATCGAGTTTTACAAAATGTTAAACAGCTGAAAGACCTTGGTGTTTATTTTTCTTATGATTTATCATTTCATCAGCATATCCAAAATATAAAACTAAAAGCATTAAAAACATTAGGTTTCATTAGGAGAAATTGTTATAATTTTTCAAATTTAATGTGCATTAGAACCCTGTATATTTGTTTAGTTCGTACAATTTTAGAATATGCCTCCATATTGTGGAATCCAGTCCAAAGCGGACTTACTAATGACTTAGAACGTGTCCAAGACTGTTTTTTGCGAACAGTAAGCTTTAAATTTAATATGCAAACTGAACATAGAAATTCCGTTCTGCATTTGTTAAATCTCGATATGCTCGCATATAGACGTAAGTTAAATGATTTAATTTTTATACACAAGTTGCTTAATAATGTTATCGATAGTCCTGAACTCCTAAGTAAATTGTTATTCCATATTCCTTCCTACAACTCTCGCCTACGTCCAACTTTTCATGTTAGTTTCCACCGCCAAAATTATAGTTTTTTCACTCCTATTAACCGCATTTGTATTACCTTTAATAACTTACCTCCCTCTTTTGATGTCTTTCATGACTCCCTTCTTGAATTAAAATTGGCTCTTACCCACAACTGATTTAGGCTCATTTATACTTAATCGTCCAATTTTTGTCATATTTATATATTTTGTTTGTTATCGTTGTTATAAATATGTTTTCCTTATTGATACTGTTTATAATTTATAATTATTAATCTGTGATCTAGTTACTTGAATGTTACACTCTTGCCTTCGGGGCGTTAAATATATTATTATTATTATTATTATTATTACAATACCTACTGTATTTTATATATATTTTATATATATATAATATTGAGTATATGTTGTACAATATAAAATACCCAATGCTATTAATAAGAGATGGAGTGGTGATGGGGATGGGGTGGTTATGATTATGGGGATGGTAAAGGGTGTGAGGGCGGTAATAGGGATGGATGTGGAGGAGGTTATGGGGATAAGGATTGTAATGGGAATGGGGGTGAGGATAAGGTCGAGGTCGAGAATGAGATGGGGTTGGGGTAGGGATGGGGATGCGGAGGGGGATGTTAAATTTTTTAAATTATGTGTTGTTTTCACAACGAACAAACTTAAATGATGGTTAACGAAATATTTCGAATGATATTAAGACTTCGGAATCAAGGCGGAATAAAAGAAGCGGACGGTGCTCTGCGGAACGAGTCATAAAAATATGTATCCCGTGGTGTTGCGAACTCATATGCAAGCTGTTAAAATATAATAATATGTAATACCTTTCTTAGAAAAATAACTATAAGCCAAGACATCTGTTCTCCGTTTTTAGCTTCAATGCGGGTGTATCTTAAACCGCTGAACCGATTTCCCCGTTTAGTAAGTCTGTAGAACAGAAATTGTACTTGAAAGTTAATTTAATAAGTCAACAATTTAAAAAGTGCACTCATTTCCTCTTAAAATTAAGAAAAATACCCAAACAAATTTAAAATTATGGCACTCAGTAATATAAAAAAATAAAAAATAGTCAAATCAAATTGTTTTTCGGCAATACGTTTTATTATTTGTGTTGCTGATCGTTTAAATTTACTTGTATGATATAATATATTGTTACAAACATTATAGCGAAACACAAATTTTGTATAAAAACCAATAAAAATCCTTAAT
Organism: Adelges cooleyi; assembly: GCF_023614345.1. Classification (NCBI taxonomy): domain Eukaryota; kingdom Metazoa; phylum Arthropoda; class Insecta; order Hemiptera; family Adelgidae; genus Adelges; species Adelges cooleyi. Next base: position 30,101 of record NW_026096014.1, read on the forward strand.
ATAAAATAGGTTTTCACGTTATATCTCATTTTTTCATAAATTAATTTAATTCGTCTTAGATTTTTTTAATTTGTCGCAGTTAAGAAAAATATTTTTGTTACATTACATTTTCTATACAATGAAATTAAATGTAATATTAAGAAATAGTTATAGATGTTTACATTAGGACGGTTTAATAGAATAATATTGTATCCTAATGTACAAAATAGTTATTCGCTATAATTTTTGGCACGTCAGGTTTCTACGGCCATGTAAGAAAATAGTTAAGTTATAGGTACCTACACAAACGTTAAAACAATATACGATATAAAAAACGCTTGTCTTCGACAATAACAAATTCTTCAAAAATCGTAAACAATTGTATTAGCAGCTGTGGCCTATTTATCATAAAAAAGATATAACGAACTAAATACTACTGAACATTTTACTTTAAAACATATATATATATATATCACAGTAACTTGCCGAATAAAGGCTGTACTAAATTCGCGGCCCCTCGTACCCGCCTCAACGGATCCGCACGATTTGGAGTTCCACAGCGCACTGAGCTAGATTCCCCACGCTCGCTAACCAACCGATGGAAGCTGCTCGACATTTGTCACCAGGCATTCTGGCATAGACGGTCGATGGAATACTTGTCCACTCTCTAAGATGGGTTCAAAATATTGGCCGAGTTGCCCAATCTTAGCGTAGGGGACATGATGGTGATCAAAGACAACCAGCCTCCTCCGTTAACATGGCGTCTCGGTGGTGTTACGGCAATAGCGCCCGGCCCTGATGGGGTTGTGCTTGTGGTACATGTGTTGACCACCCAAGGCACACTTTTAAGAACTGTTGTCAAAATAGTTGTTTTGACAACCGATCCTTGAAATCCTCAATGTCACACCTTATCTGTCGTTTCAATGCAACTAATTAAATTAAATGATTTATTTGTTTTTTAATTATTTGGGTTTTTTGTCTACTAATTACTGTTTGTTTAGTTGAGTTATTTAAATTATTATTTTATGTATGTATTTATTTATTTTTTCATTTTATAATACGCTTAATGCTCACACCCTGACGCCCCGATCACATCCAGTTTTCGGTCGTGTTTGTTGTTTCATCCGAATACTCTGTGGCTATACTGCGGCTCTCTTTGTGTGCTATCCCAAGCAACAGCACAGAACTGGAATTTTTGTTGGCACTGGCTTATACCTTAACGCTCGTGATCCATTAATATCATCTACATATGTAATTTACAATATGGTCATGATCGATGATTATTAGATCCGGTATATTGATAATTAGTAATGGTATAGTATAGTATTATCAACGCATGCTACCGTTTCTCACGAAATAGCTGCCAAATTTTAGATATTTAAATTAAATTAATTCAATCCGCAAAAATAGGAGTTCTGTTCAAATCAACTTTGTATCAATTGTGACGATAAAATTCATATTCAGTTAATTATTTAATGTTGAAAAATTGGTTTTTATTGTTAAAAATCAAATCGATTATGTAATCATAAACGTTTAACTCTGCAATAAAAGTTGCAGCCAAAATAAAAACAAGCGATTTAATAGGAAAAAATATGATTATTTTATTTTGTTCCCGGGTCGATTTCTATACTTCTTTTTTCTAACGATAATTTTCGTTTTTCACAATATATTTGTTTAAACGATCTTTAAATACGTAATAGTTGATCGTAAGAAATTTTTCCTAAATATCTATTTTGTAGACAATTTAATTTTGTATAAAACGCATAAAAAGCGTTTTACTCGATTTCCAATCGTTCATCAAACATATTTAAATAACCGTAGAAAACCAGTTTTTCCAAATAAATAAAACAAAAATTATGTTTTATTTTTTTTTTTTGGATAATAATGCATTTTTGGAAAAATGTGTAAAAATCTTTTTTATAGAGAATTTAATGATCTATCATAAAGTTAATATGTAATTTTATGCTAAATGCAATAATTTTTTATTTAAACTCAAAAAACTATAAAACTACCCCATTTGGTCATTTTTCAACCCCCTTGCGGCACGTGAAGGGGGTGAGTTATCAAAACCAAATTCTACCCAAAATTTTTTTTCATAGTAATGAACAAAATGGCGGGGTAGCCCATTAAAGTTTTAAAAGTTCATAAATAAGAACCACCCTAGTGTGGTTGTTATTTCAACTCATACCGACTCTTTTTCTCGAAATTATAGCCAGTAGAAATTAAAAACTCGTATGATTTTTTTTCTTCAAATTTTATCAATGAAGAAGTACACTTTTTCAAATTTTAAGTCCCAAAGTACCAACTAGATGAAATTTGCGATTTGTAGAGTTACTACTCGAAGTAATTGGTTCAGTATTAAATTAATTCTGCCTCGGGACAGTTATATTGTCTAGCTTTATATCTATAATAAACGGGTTGATAGCCTGAACGCAACGTACTAACACTATCAAAAAAACAAGAGCCGTACTTTGACTTCCTCGGGAGTTGCGGTCTTTATTTTAATACTCTAATTGTTAAAGAACACTTAGTTTTAATTACCTTTTAAGAGATGGGAGAAAAGATAACACTTTTAAAATTAACCCATTTCCGGATGTATTTATTTTATGGTGCGCGTACGCACTATTGGCCAGAAATGGGTTAGGTAAAAAGATAATTTTGTGTAGTTTTGATTTGGCTGTTGGGTCTACATTTAATTGCTTATTCGCTAATTTACATTTGTCTTTAAGAACTATACTACAGGTAAGCAAAACATGGTTTAGTCAATGATTTGATCGATATTTCAAAAATCTCCAATCTAGGATAGGCTCTGCCAAATCTCAAAAGAGTATTTATCTGAAGCACTCCCCCTCCCCATAAAAGACCCTTTTAGATTCTCAAATCTGGTTAGTTGGAAGTGTTTACTAATTGGCCAATTATCACAACAATAACTTTCGACGGAAATAATATGATGAACTCATCTATTTTTGTATACCAGGCAATAAATCGCGTTACAAACATTATTTTTGGCGTTCAACCTGTCCAAAATAACTTATAATATTATGTTGATAATATATAAAAAGGATTACCCACGTTAAGTTACATGTATTTGGATGGCTTATTTTATTCAACATTTTCTATAATACAAGTAAAAACCGTAGTTGTACGGTTCATGGAAATCATATTATACCACTCCGGTACTTTGGAACACGGTATAATTAATTGGTACTAAATGTAAAGACGATGATGTCATATTGATCATTTGCATTTTTTTTTATTAGTGGTATACAGCTATTTAGAGAAGGTGATGATTTCCAATAACCGAGTAGTATTTAAAATCATATCCAAAACACTTAACAAATCATGATTACAATTACAATTGTTTTTTTCCGTGGAAAAAAAAACAAAAATTCTTTCAGTTCAATGGCGACACGTTTTTATTTCTCACGTAGGGTGGTATTTAAATTTTGATCAGTCATAAAAAAAAACTGTTTTTCTAATTTACAATGTGTCCCGAATTAACCGTCTTCAACCGTAGACCACGACTCTCAAAGTAAATATTTGAAATTGAAACTAAAAAATTCTAAGCCTAACGATAAATTCATAGTTTCGAACACGCAGGACGATCACAGTATTTTTAAACACCCTGTGTATATATTTTTAACGTTCTACCGTACACAATGGTACATACTTACCACGGTAAGTCTTGAGTTTTTATTAGTATGCAAAGTAAATACTATAATCAAATAAACTGTTATTTGTGAATATTCGGCAATAACAAGTTTTATATTTTGTTTATAATAGCCAATACGCATATTGGGACATAAAAATATCGTGTGTGATATTATTGTATTATTATTTTTCATGCCATTATGACATTGTTATTTTTTTTATATAACTTTAGATAGAAAACTTTTTCTTAACTATCTAATACTAAATGGCGCATTATAGGAAAAAAGTTAAGAGTATCCACACTTCATACACATACATTAATACCTGGATATTTCCTGATAATTTATATACGAATGTTTTTTAGTAGTTTTATAATATCTGGCCTTATTCGATTTACTGACTATATTTATCAATATTTAACATTTTTCATAAATAATTTTTCGTGGTTCGCTAAGTATTCGTAAGTGCCTACCTAACAGATTCATTTGACTATCTCTTTACCCTTATATCCTTATAAGTAAATTAGGTGTACCTAGTCTTTTATCTCTAATATATAATCACTTACAACCACTAGAGTACCTAATTTTGGAGTACCTTATATCTTATAGGTTATATTATAGAACAATATTAAAACAGGTTTATTAGTATATTAAGCATAATATAGACGTTGCTGGGTTTTGGATTCCGAAAACAGACATATATTTAGTTACAGATACCATCTGGTTTTATTTAATCTGTGGTTGTACTGTGTGATTAGTTTATTAAAATGAGAATGCAAATAACAATTCAACAACACAAAAAACGAATCATTCGCCATTGTTTTTAAGGCAAACAAAATATGTGTTCAAATGTTGTTTTGTATAAGTTTAATATTTTTGTACCCACTTCTTGAAGCGCGCAGATAGTTTTAACTTTTAACGTACCATCACTATTATAATCATTAGTATATTTTTTTGGAATTACATTTTGAATTCATTATACATTAACGCAAATGATTGGCACTGCGATTTTCGGTTTACTTTTATCTTCACTGGCGTACGTTGAAGTGGCCAGTGCCGTAATTGAAGAAAAACAAAATCTCGCCGCAAAATTGACCGCACTTTTGAGGTACGAAGGATGGAAACGTATTGATCATGTGACAGCAAAAAATAATTTAATCGATTCGAATAAATCGTTTACCGTCAACGATGTGTTTACACCCGACGAGACAGCCATTGTAAACGTGGACAACTTCAATAGGAAATATTTGATGACCGTCTATTTGTTGGGATGTGTGTACTCTAACGCAGTACTCGAGATAGTGACTCTGATCACATACATGTTGCAAATGTGCAGTAGGGAAAGAAATTATCTCAGGCAAAAGGAGAAGTACAACCTGACAAACAAACGCAAAAAAAGACTGTCAAAGATGGACAAACACTTCGAGAAAATGCACCCTTGTGAAATTTATATAGTCGCTGAAAAGCAATTCACCACTGGATCGCTGATGTTCAAGTTTATGAGCAGTGCACTAATGTCTCTGGTCGAAATGATTCCTAAGAGCTTGGAAATTAGTTTGAATTTGCAACCTATAATGAAATTAATTAATACCATCGTTCGGATAAGAGACATGGACATCCACAAAGCAACACAATACAACCCTTACAAGGTAAATCAAATCAGCCAAGATGATATCGGTAAGTACGCCAATACATTGTTAAGATTTGCTAGCATACGTATATCAGTGTACTTGGGTCTGTTTGAATATGATCATTGTTCGTTTCCCAGACGTAATAATTTGAATATCACCAGATATCCAAGTATCACTAGATACATTAGGTGGTACAAGTCGCAAATTCCGGAATCGCAAAAATACCAATACAGAAAAACGATAATATCCGATTTAGAAACACAAATCACAAGACTCGTAGACGACGTCACCGAAAAATATTATACAAATTTAGGGTTTGAGTACAATGAAGAAAACAAAAAGACTTCCATTCCGGATCCGTTGGGCGGGAAATCTTCAACCATCCACAACATTAAATCAGAACCAGACGAGCCAATTAACTCTTGACGATAATAATATGTTATGCATGTCAAATTTTATGAAAACAAATTTAAAAAATACATCATCATCACTCAGTCACACATCGATTATTGTATTTTATAGTAATTTCTTATCCTGAACACCACGAATTTACCACCAAAATGGTTATACGTTATAAAAAAACACTTGTCTTTGACAATAACAAATTCTCAGAAATCGTAAGCAATTTTATGATTAGCCGTGGCCTTTTTATCATAAAAAAGTTGTAACGAACTAAATACTACTAAGCATTTTACTTTATAACGTATATCCTTCTAAACTAAGCGACAAGCTTATATGAAAAAAACAATGTTTTTTTAATGATGCACACATAGAATATAAAAAGTCAAGTAAGGTGGTATTGCGGCATACAAGAATTAATCTCAGTAGGTACCTACACAAATTACAAAACAAAATACGTTAAAAAATTCACCCATTTTCGTAAAAAACAAACAATACAATTTAACAAGGTATTGTTTTTTAATTTTTCTTGTACGCACCATATAAACTTTGAAACTTGTTAAAATAAAATCAAGATTTTATTTTACGGATTTTATGCAATTTGGTATGAATACAATTTTAATAGCAGATTTACAATTGAAATTATAAAATGAATCCACGTGTAACACAGTGACCATAAACAACTTTTATAGAATGTGGACCATTAGTATAACATTTGATTGATGACACTAAAATACTAGTGGTTGATTTTTTTTATATTTTAGGTGTAGGTAACTGTTAATTTTGTATGTTGTACAATGTTAGTTTCAGTATACTTAATATAGTGGTATGTCTTACATTTTAATAATAAAATAATTATTTTTAGGCAGATATCATCGATGTCAACTTGGCCTTCAGATTGAACATTTGAACAGTGGTAAGCTAAACAAGGATAATATGTTTGGATGTGCTGTTATAATGGTAAAATAGGTCGTACCACTTGTCAAGAAGTTGGAAACATACATAATTTAATAATCGTTCAAGTTTGTTGAAATATCTCCAGAGTGGTCTACTTATTCTTGTTAATGTTGGAACGAGTAGCAATAAAAAAACTAGGCTTGCTGTTCTCCGTAATAAAATAAAAAAGCGTGTGACATCATCGGCTCACAAATTCGCAACTAAAATGTTAATTGAGAAGAAGTCGGTTACATTAAAAAAACAGTTTGAAAATAGTACATTAAAAAATCTTTTAACTACTACTGCTGTTTTTAGAACAGCATATTATATTTAAAAAATAACAAGCCTTTTAGTGATCATTATAATCTTCTGGAGTTGCAAAAAATTAATGGTTTAAGCATCGGAACAACACTTCACTCACGATTTTCATTCACGTCTATTATTTCTCATATACCTATCCAAACAAACGAAAGAAAAAATTGTTAACAATATTATCAATTATAATTCAAAGATTTCTAATTTGATTGATGAATCTACTACTCTGAGCACAAAATCAGCCATGGTTGTGTTTATTAAGTCATCTATATCTTCTGAAGGTCCAATTTTTATATTTTTAGATCTTGTTGGATTGAGACATCATACTGCAGAAAACATAGCTAATTAGCTTATTGAATGCTTACATAAATCTGGATTTAGTGATAAATATTTAAAAGACAAAT
>NW_026096015.1:0-34553 GCF_023614345.1 Adelges cooleyi
TTAAGTAATGGCTATCAGTCTCTACAACTTACATAAATAGTGTTAATTAAATTAAAAACAATGTTTACAATTTATTTTCGACTAAAATAAGTGTCGGCTACACTACTGTTCTTATATTTGTAGTTCGGTGGAAATACAGTTCTGTTAGTTTGTGTTTCTGGATAATTTATTTTTCGGCAAAAATACGGTTCTGCCGATTTGTTTTCGGTGTTTTATGCGACTCGCCTATAACTACGTTGTATTTATACAGAAGGTACGATCACTGTTATTACACCAACACTTGATTTTGTTCATTTCAGTAACGTACACGAATCCAACAATTTGTCAAATCATAACAGGTAATATGAGTAGTTAAACTATAAAAAAATAATAGTTTTTAGAACCCTCACAGTAGACATACCTTATATTATCTCAAATCAAAGTTTTGCAATCAGATTAACCAAAATCTCCAAGTTTTTTTAACACAAAAAATGTCTGATCCGAAATTGAAAATACTATGCATTTATAAATACAATATATTTATGCCGGTCTGGGTGGTACTGATAAATTAATTTAATATAGTTACTCGCATACAAATTTATTAAAAAAAGCGTTACACAATTTATTCAAATGAAAAAAAAAATTTAAATAATTATTTTTAAAACTATTCGAATAAAATAAAATATTTCTATATAATATACTGTTTTTATATATTTCCTAAATGTAGAACATATTAGAATTCTACGCAATAATATTTCCAAACACAATTTCTTGAAAAAAACACTTACAAACTATTTAAATAATATTTTTTAAAATAATTATCCGTGTTATTTATTTGTTCAAATGAAAAAATTGGATATTATTCGAATAAATCTTTCTAAATCTAATCGAATAAGTCTTTTTGAATAAAAAAGTTATATTTCTATATTTGAGGCGCTCAGATTCTAAACCGATTAACTCCACTTTTTTAAAATTTCGAATAATAGTATGGTTGGATTAAAAATTAGTAGGGGTACGCGAAAATATCTAAAAAACGGTTTATAAACCGAATGGTTTGCAAGGCTCTATTCAAGGTTTTCACATAGGTATTACATATTGTATTTTAACAGCTTGCGTACGAGTCCGCAACACCACGGCATACATTTTTATGTATCTAAGGTGGCTAGTAAATATATCAAGTTTCTGGCTAATATTTTAGTGTTTTTATAATATCTGACCCAAAACAATTCATAGAGAATTCGGCCCCTTAAATTATTGAATTTATTATTCATTTCTATTTTGAACGTCGTGAATACAACATATATGCTCCTACCACATTCCCACCCACAACCGCAACCCTCATCTCTTACCCCCTATCTATCACTCCCTATCTCTCAACCCTATCTCAAACCCCCTAACTTTCATCCCTATCTCACACCCCTATCTCTTACCCCTATCTCTCATACCTATTCGCACCCCATTCCCACCCTGAACCCTTATTTCTTACTTTCTATCTCTCACCCCTATTCTCACCCCAACCCTCATCTCTTACCCCCTATCTCTCACCCCCAATCAGCTGTTATTTTTCTTTGTGATAACCGGTGTCGGTGTCGTTTTTCCGCGTGTGTGCGATAGCAAAGACATAAAAATGTCAAAAATTATAAAATGTATGTGTCACACACTACTATTGAACAAAGTTTAAATTACAAAATAACTCACAATATAAAACCAGTTATGAACAACAGCTATTTCATTAACTTATTAGATTGAGAATAAAGTACTAAAAATGTTGACATGTCGATAACCAGTTTTGGATAATTATTTTTAAAGTTATTGAAATGTCAAGTTTAGGGCAGAAGAAAAGGCGGAGTGTAGTAATATTTTTATCTACGTCTATCCCCCCGCCTCCTAACTTTTAAAATCTAAAATTAAATTTAATATTATTCGATTATTGTTTTTATATATTTATTCGAATAATTATTTTACAAGTTAGTCGAATGAAATATATTAATATATATTTTTAAAAACTATTCGAATAAAAAAGAATTTGAATAACTTTTACTCGAAAAATTTGGTATTTAAATGTTAGACTTATGTAATGTCTTATTCGAATGATGCACTACTCTAAATTTGTACTCCGTGATTTGGGCTACTTAAATGGCAATCGAATTTAGAAAATATTAGAATAATAGAATTTATGAAGTCCTTTAATAAAAAATAGAAATTATTTGCTGTTTTCATAACAATGACGTGGGCAAATTACTTAACTCCTGTTTTACAAAAGACCTACCTAAAGTGTGATAAATTTAAATAATATACAATAATTTCGGATAAGGACAAATTTAGGATGGTCATTTTTTAAAAACATTATCCGGAAACAAACACACCACATTGGTTTTCTACATTCTGTTTCTTGAGTGAGATGATAATATATTAATATTTTTTGTATGATTATCCATGTTAGGGTGGTTGACAGGTTTCCTTAATAAGGTTTTGGTATATAGATGGGAAAATGACGGATTTGTGGATAAAAGTAATCTGATACCAATATTTAAGGGCAAGGAAGATGTGCAGGAGTGTGACAATTTTAGAGGTATAAAACTGATTAGTCATAGTATGAAGGTTTGGCAATAGATTGTAGATAAGAAAATATCGAAGAATCAATTTGAGTTTATGCCAGGGAAATCAACTATGGAAGGACTAGGGTGGCCGACCCCATGTAATTGGGAGTGTAAGGCAAAAAAGAAGAAGATATGGACTATCCATGTTATAGTTCTAGAATACTCCAAAAAGTATCTTTACTGCAATTTTGTTTAAACACATATTTTATGTATTACTATTGAATTTGACATTATACTGTTTTTTTTTAGGTATTGATTGAAAATGACTAAGCTACAAGTTTTCTGTTTAATTGCGGTTACTATTTGCATTGTTATAAACAATATAAAATGCGCAACGCAAGACGGTACTACCTAAATATTTGAATCATATTTTATTAAATTTTTTTAGTATCGTTGCGGAACTGAGATTTATAAGACTCATATTTATCTCTAACTATATCAATTTTAATTAAACGCTTCGATGCAAATTTTGGCACACTAGACCCTTTAACACTTTCTAAAAGTGCTTAGTTTGGAATGCAATGGATTAAACATACTACCTACAGATTCGCACCAAAGCATTTATTTAAGAGGATTTTTATCACTTTCAGCTATAATAATTACTGTAGAACTGTGACCTCACTGACAATTTGATATTTTACGAAATTATGATAATATAATTTATTATTCCAGAATGCCGTGTTAAGATTTGTAAGACCAGTGAGTTAAAATTATTGTTATTTTTTTTAAAGTCATTTAGGCAATTTTAACGTTATTTCATTATATGGAATTGAAAATTTATTCATTTGTGTCGTTATATTGTGTTACTTTTTGTTGAACTATTTTTGTTTCAAATTCATTAAATAATTTAACGCTTTGTCCTGATCACAAACAAATTAAATTGCCTGTAAATAACTGCCTATATTTTTTTACTTAAATTTAATTTGAACTGACATGTATATATAATAAAAATACTCTATACTTCCTTATTTAAACTATTTTAGCAAAGTCAAACATTTATAAAGTAAACGTGACTTAAAAATTTAACTTTAGTCAAGGGGGCTCCATACAGACCATTTTTAAGGAGTTTTGTATAGGCAATATTTAAGAAAAAATTGGCTTAAATAAATTTTGACAATGTCAATAAATTGACCGGTTAATTTGTATAAGCTTCAAGGTATTATTTTTAATTTAAATCATTTTGTCTATGAGTAAAAGTCATTTTAGTCAATATACGATACATTTTTTGTTCCATCGCACAGGTTCAACCACTAATCTGATAAGTAATATGAAAACAGATTTGAATTCGTCGTGAAATGTACTTGAGATCGGTTGACGTACATTTTTGATATATTATTCCTACTACTTTTAAAAACAAATATATATATTTATATATATATATATTGCAAATAAATTTATAAATATAGTTATTTATTGCATCAGTAATAAAAATTAAAGAGAGGGGTGGGTAGAGAGAATAAGAGCCTAGCACGTTAATGACTAATTATGCCAAACCTTCATACGAAAGGGACTTCGTTCCAAACGCGTGTCCCGTGACACGAACGAGTTTTTTTTTGTGTATCCAGCCTTTTATGATCGCTTTGACTACATTGTTTATTGTATTTGTTAATTATGTAAAATTTGTTTTGTTTTTAGACAACAAACTTAGCATTTTAACTGACAGTGAGTGTTTATATATTTAATAATATAGTATATTATAATTAAGGAAAAAAAAATCATTTTACAGGAAATATGAAGTTTGGCAAAAAAAAACAAAAAATAGGCACAATCTAAACTGTAAACGGCGCCATACGTTTAATATAATAAGGCAGAATTCTATCTCAGCACGTTTAGATTTTCCTGTTATTTTAACCAATTTCCTGCATTTATATTGTTAATAATTGAAAATACTACTATCTAATCCATAATGATCACATCATAATTATTATATGTATGTCTCCTAAATTAGTACAGTATGCTATAACTTACAGTATGAGCTAATTTTCTTACTACTACTTAACTATCATTGTACTTAAAAGATGGATGTTAGGTCATGTACCACTTTTAAACGTGCTCTATCTCTATCTTTCGACAATACCTTCATTTCATTGTTAATAAAAGTCATAATTTTCTTCTTCTCCTTAGTTCATGGCCTAATACTTCTTCTGCGGATCTTTTGACTGCAGTTTCCATTTATTTTCCAAATGTAAATTATATCCGTAGGTAACATTATCTGAGGCATCTAACTACTCAATTATTTTTTCTTTGTAATCTTTGGCCTAGTTTCCTTTCAATATTTCTTTGTTAATTTTCTGTGTACACTTATCATTATTAATACGTCGTTTGTGCTTAATCTAATTCGGTAGTCTACCATTACATGATCTATTTGATCTATACGTGTTTTAAATATATTTTGACTTTGTAGATTAGTTTGTGTTAGCTTTAAAGGTATCGGTTTAATGTATGCAATTGTTTTCATGATTTATTTAGTCATTTTTGTAGTGAAAATAACACATAACACACCTTTGTTAAAATTCCCTAAACTTCTTCAACCTCCACTAAAATTATAGACTATCTGTGCTATGTCTACCTCACTTTAATGTTTTATTAAATATTGAATTGTAATTGCTAAGTTTATTTAACGAATTTATTAATAATTTGTTTTTGTTCTTTGATTCCAGATCAAAAATACCAACTGGTCAACGGTCTCATTCGTGCATACTCATATGGTATTGTTATGTGTAAATTAATATTTTTGTTTTCAGTAAACTCGTTTTTACAATATTAGGCTATTAAATTGCCATTGCTTACCGTATAGTTTTGTTGTACTATCAATACCGTTTGTCATGTTGTACACTTTATCAGTACATTTAATCGTTCATTTAAAAATTGATGTCTAAGGAACCGTTAAATTTGTATTAATTCATTAAACGTTCACGCAACTCGCATGCACTAATTTTTTTTTTTTTAAGCAAATTATTTGTGTTTTTTCAGCGCGAATTCAGGTTTTGATTTTTCCGCCAGGTAATTTACAATTGTTTTATATGATTAGGTAATATCATAGACCTGCAAAGTAGTGAACTGGACCTACCACAATGCACCTCCAATTCTAACTTTAAATTTAAATAACAATTAAAGAAATTATTAAAAACTGGTTATCGACGAGTCTAAATATTCATCAAATTTTTCTGAATAATATATATAAAAGTTATTAAAAACCGAAAACAGTTATTTGCGATAAAAAAAAACCTCGTTTTTATTTTATAGTGCAAATGAGTATAAATTTATTTAAAAAACAAATCTTACACCATTCACTAGAACAAGAGTTATCTCATTTTTCTAATCTTTGTGAGACACCCTGTATTAGACAGTATTCTTTAAAACGTTGTTAGTAATAATGTGTATAATATATATATTATTGTAAGTTATTACTATTAGGTATGTTGGAATGAAAATCCCTCACAAATCTGTATCCAAGATTGAAAAAATTGATTAGTTTTTGTGATATCACCTTTTCAGTTCCTCTTTCAAGCTATACCTAATATGTATACATGTATATAATCAAAATCACAATGTTTAATGATAATACAAATTACATTACTATTAATAATATACCTATGATCGATGTTAAATGGTATAAGATGATACGACTTGCCGATGCATGATATTCTCTTTATCTGATCTTATTTTTACTTAAATTGTGCGTCGAATATCAAGTATTATTGTGTATGTTTTCTAGTACTAACGTGTATTTGACTTTTATTACATTTCATTAACAGTACACATTTATAACTAACAAACTATTTAGAGGATATCCGTAATTCTACATGTTAATATACTAAAGATGTAGTTTTAAATTGTTTTTTTTTTTCTAAAATTACCGGTGTTATTATTATTCAATTAATATTACAAGCTGGTAAATTTATATCAAAACCAAATTTGATTAAACACAAAATGTACATAAAAGTTTCATTTTTTAATTAAAAAGATTTTGTCGATTACTTAAATATATATGGCACGTATTAACAGTATCATTATAAAATCGAATCTTTTTTTTAGTTCCTGCGTTATTGGTAAACAGAGGCAGGGCGAAAGGTAAAAAATTATCGTCTGCATAACTTATAATTAATAGTAACTATGATTATTAATGACCTTTTTTTGTGATATTTTATGTTAGGCAGTGAAATTTTACATAAAATGACACATTTTAATGGGGATTTAATGTTTTGATTATAGCTTTTGATTTAGTAATATCCCAAGAACGGGATATACTATACTTTGTTACAGTACAAGAGCCAACAATTGATTTAAGTGGTATGTATAACAGTTTTCTCCAGAACAATTATTTAGGTAGTATTTGAGTGAATATTACAGTTGTACAATGTGCTTAAATAAGACCATATTAATAATGGTCAATTGAAAAAGTTGAAAATTCTTATTTATAGTTTACATGGTATAATTTTAATGTTAAAAATAAAACTAAATACATCATCTGTATGATATTATAGACCCAATTGACTATGACACGGCAGTAAACAACAGACATACGCTGATACATAATATATTCCACCATGTTCTACATCGTCAAATGAGTAAGCATTTTTATAATATTTATCGCTACTTTTAAAACGTCGTTACAACAAAACTTTGGCCTATACCTAACCTATCTATGCGTATGTTGGTATCTAGTATGGGTAAACAATAAAAACAAAAATACGTTTAAATGAGTAGAACAATGACTGTAGTCTAAAGTCCAGCAATAGCAACCACATGATTCAAGCAAAAGCTAATGTATTTATTTTTTAACACTTAGTTAGATTCGGAATATTTTATATACTTTTTATTATTTCTTGTCATAAATTTGTAGTATTTAACGATTTTATTTCTATTCAATAATTATTATATTGTATGGTTTCAGATGACACCCGAATGTGCAAGAATGGCGAAAGCACAAAATGCAAATTGCTCGGGATAATAACGCGTGCATTAAATCCTGGGTTTAGATATACACAAGGATGTAATGAAGTATTAAATTGCATTATAGTGTTTGAGGGGACGATTACGGCAGACGGCGTTTTGCCAACCTACGAGACACGAATGGAGTATTATGTAGATCTGCTACTTCCGTCAGGATTGTATAAAACAGAACTGGAGAGAGTTACAGATTTAATCTAAATGTTTCGATATCAATATACAAGTATATTCATTAATAAACTATTATTATAACCAATACCGTCGTCGTATATCTGTTATTATTTCGTACATTAGGAAAAACACCAGCACCGCACCGGTTGGATCAAAGGAGAATTTAGAAATCCATATAAATAAGATGTTAGACAATAATAGTGACATTCTATCCCTTAACTGGTATTATAGGTTTCAAGAATAAGCCAAGAAAAATATTTGTCGCTCTTATCGAATATACTTGATAAAACTAATGGAAAAATTACGGAGTTGAGCGAAAAATATGGCATATCAACCACTTTTGTAGACCATTTAGATATGATTGAATTTAAAGCATTCGTCGGTTTACTTAGGACATGGATATGTCTTATAGCTAGGTAATATAAATAAGATGTTAGACAATAATAGTGATGTTTTAACCCTTAACTGGTATTATAGGGTTCAAGAATAGGCCAAAAAATGTTTGTTGCTCTTATCGATTATATTATCAATTTTTTTTGATAATGAAATTTCACAAAATGTGTTTGATAAACTAATGGAAAAATTACGGAGTTGAGCGAAAAATATGCCATATTTTTTGCTATGATAATTTTACATTAATTTTATAAAGTTTAAATTTGGTTCTTATAAAAACAAAAAAGAGGTGACTTTTTATTGAAAAGTATATATATTTATTCATTAAAGCTCATTAAATGACTTCCATATCAAATTTCAATATTAGGCCATATGATTAAAACTGTCTAATCATACAGCAATCTGAGACATATCTTAGATACTGAAAGAGAATTTTTTTTCTTGTCTTAGGGATCCAAAAGAAATCTTTCATTCTTTAAACATTTTTTATAATTTGTGACTTTGTCGATGCCCACCCTTGTTGGGGCACTGCTAAAAAATCGGCTTATATCTTCTTATGTACACAAAAGTGTACTGCTGGTTGTTTTTTTATTTTTTACTATTTATCTCACGTTTTCTGTTTTCATTTTCTTTTACGAAATGTCTAGATTCTTCTGCTTGCCTTGAGTTAAGCAAGACGACAAAAAAGAAAACGGGTACATGAACTAAATAACAAAAGAATAGAATTTGGGGAGTTTCACCGACTATGCTGTATTCTCAACGTTCAAACTAGAACTGAACTAAATTGAATTCAATAATTTAAGAGGTCATATTTTTATGAATTGTTTTAAGCCAGATTTTAAACACTAAAATATTAGCCAGAAACTTGATGTTTTAATATACTAGCCACCTTAGGTATTAGCTTGTTACTGCTTGTTAATATACTATATCATTATCTACCATTATCTATAATTCCACTACTACTTCAAATTTATTTGGTACTTCAACGAGACATGAAAATGCTCATTCGTGGTTGCAAACTCGGCTGAAAAATTGTATTAAATTTTACATTTTTGTGAAGTGTTGATACCAGTCTTTTGTCGAATCTGTCCATTTTTCTGTTTTTTTTATAATCTGGATGCCACGTATCACACAAATAAACACATTCTCGAACTAGATCAATCAATCGTTCCGTTTCATCGGTCATTTTCAGTGCACAAATTTAAAATAAATTTTTTTTTTAAATTAATTACGATATGTTGTCATCAATATTGTTTGTATATTTTATGTTCGATAATTATATAATAAATATTTTAGAAGTGCTGATACGTGTGGAAAATCCAGTGTATTGTCTATATTAAATATATATTATATTTTTTTTATTTTACAAAATTATTCCAGTCCGCCGCGAACTTTGTGAAAAAATACAACCATCAGTTGTAGGCCGCGGTCTGTTTAACCAGAAAGATGCATTTAAATAGAGTACAGAGTACGCGGCGGACAGTCTGCTTTCTGTTTGACCGATCCTTTATTCGTCTATCCATCTTTTCTTAGGTCTTTTTCCCTCTACACTCATCTTTATAACACATCTCACTGCCTCTGCCTCTGCCTTATCCCTTCTCATAACATGACTGAACAATCTCAACCTATTCTCTTTCATTTCCCTCACAATTGGTTCAACTCATAGACTACCCTTAAGTATTCATTTTTTATTCTATCCACCCTAGTCACTTCAATCGTCCATCCTAACATTCTCATCTCCACTACACTTGTTCTATATTCAGTTTTCTTATCTACGGCCCAACATTCCGACCTATATAAAGCAATAGTTGGTATAAGAAACCCAGGGTTGTTTATATTATATTATATTTAGGTACCTATGTCATTTGGGACTTTACGTTTTTATGCTTGACTATTATGTATCATTGGTTGACTTTATTTCCTAATACGCATTAACTTTCTATAAACACAAGTTATCCTAGTGCTGAACCTATTTTTCTGTTGTTTGATACATTTACTTAGTTTGCATATTAGTATATAACCTAGGCTTTTACTATGTATAATTGTCAGTCGGTCAGTTTGTGTTTATCTATGATACAGTTCATTATTACGGTCAACCATTGTCTATTTAAGTGCTTATTTTATTATTATTAAAGAGATTAACTTATCTTTATAAAGTGTTAATTATTTCTGAGTATATTTTCATCCTTATAACAAAAAAGGTAGAAGTATTAAGAAACAAAAAAAGCCAGTACAGTGGGGTCGGGGCATAGTGGGGACGGAATGGTCACAGGTCTACAGATTTTATTATAACTGAAAGTGATGAATCACTTTTAAATAAACGCTTTGATGCGAATCTGTGGATAGTATGTTCAAACCAGTTATAGCGGCTTAGAAGATATCGTGGGACCAGCAAAAATGTACTTAAAATTTATTATTACTCTTGTGCAGGGTGGGTACGATAAGGTTTGATCGTATGTCTATAAAATTGTACTGTCATAGTAACCCATTTATCATTATTAACAAAATAATGAAAAAATTTCATTACCTGTTGACTGTTGGTTCACACACACATAGCAACCTAGAAACTGACTACGGCCAAAGTGTAAATTAACCCTATTTTTGGAGTTTTTCCTTAATAAAAAAAAAAAATTAGACAACAGATTTTTGAGAAAACCGTATATGTATAGTTCCATTTTAGATCTACCTTTGGTCTAATTTTCAGATCAAAATCTCTAAAACTTTGGTTGAAAAAGTGTAATAAAGAATGAAATTCTATTTCTTCTAAGGGAAAAAGATTATGATACTAGTCAAGAATGATAATCTTGAAAAACTAGTTAGAAACGTTTTTCTAGTTTTTATAGAGATACTAGCAAGATTTTCTAGTTTTTCTAGCTTTTTATAGTTTTTAGTTACTCTAGATTTTTAAGTGCCTAAAAAACTAAAAACTCTTCTAGAAAAACTAGAAAAACTAGAAAATTTAGAAATACTAGAAAAACTAGAAATACTGGAAAAACTAGAAAAAATTGAAAACCTAAAAAAACATTTTTAGTTTTTATAGTTTTTTAATTTATCAATATTTTCTATCTTTTCTATAAAACCTATAAAAAACTAGAAAAACTAAAAAACTAAAAAAACTACTATTCTAGTTTTTCTATTTTTACTAGTTTTTCAGGTTTTTCAAGTTTTTCAGGTTTTCCTAGTTTTTCAATTTTTTCTTGTTTTTCTTTTTTTTCAAAATTGAAAAACTAGAAAAACTAGAAAAACTAGAAAAAATAGAAAAAATAGAAAAACTAGAAAAATTAGAAAAACTTGAAAAACCTGAAAAACTAGAAAAACTAAAAAACTAGAAAAAATTCAAAAACTAGAAAAACTAGAAAAACTAAAAAAAATTAAAAGTAGAAAAACTTTTTTTAGTTTTTCTAGTTTTTCAATTTTTTCTAGTTTTTTAGGTTTTTCAAGTTTTTCAGGTTTTTCTAGTTTTTCAGGTTTTTCTAGTTTTTCAATTTTTTCTAGTTTTTCTAGTTTTTCAATTTTTCTAGTTTTTCTAGTTTTTCTAGAAAAACTAGAAAAACTAGTTTTTTATTTTATCTATCTTTTCTATCTTCTCCTATAAAACCCATAAAACTAGAAAAACTAAAAAACTATATCTAGTTTTTCTATTTTTTAATAGTTTTTTAGTTTTTTAGTTTGTCTAGTTTTTATAGATTTTATAGAAAGATAGAAAAGATAGATAAAATAGAAAAACTAGAAAAAAACTAGAAAAACTAGAAAAACTAAAAATGTGAATAACATAGAAATTCCTTACATTTTTACAAAATTTAAGTACACAACTGTGTGTGTTAGTTACAGTTTGGACGCCCAAGACAGTCCAGAAAATTAGAATATCTAGATGAATAAATCAATAACCAGATTACAGTAAGTACACCTAAATGCTACAAAATATCTAAATGTTCTTCTGCTGACAGAAGGGATGCCAAATAATATCAAATTTCAACTATTCGAATAAATAAATTCAAAAAATCGCATTAAAAAAAAATATATTAATATTTGAGTAAAACATTTTTTTGTATTAATTTATTATTTAGTCTTGTGCAGGGTGGATACGATAAGGGTTGATCGTCTGTCTATAAAAATGTACTGTCATAGTTACCCATGTATCGTAATTAAAAATATAATGAAAATATTTTCATTTTACAGATTTTTAAAGAAATTGTATATGTTGTAGTTCCATTGTAGATCTACCTTCGGCCTAATTTTCAGATCTAAATCTCTAAAACTTTGCTTGAAAAAGTGAAATAAAGAAAAAAATTCTATCCCTTATAAGGGAAAGGGTTTATGATTTTTTTTTTGGTTTGTTAATGTTTATCGATAGTACTATATTTGAGGAACAATTCATATAAATTTGGAACATTTTCGACTATTTTTAAAAAAGTTATAGAGCATCGTAATTTTAAGTTGAAAAATTTGTACATTTTTTTCTCAATTTTTATATAAGGAATAAAAATATCTAATAATAACACTGTCATTTTTGTAACGGCAATTAACGTTTGCCTGAGCTCTATATGTTTATTCTCCATTGACTGTTTGTTAATAACATAGACATTGCTTATCATTTTTACCAAAATTTAAGTACACAACTGTGTGTGTTATGTTACAGGTTTGGACGCCCAAGACAGTCCAGCATTAGTATATTTAGATGAATAAATCAATAACCAGATTACAGTAAGTACACCTAAATGCTACATAATATCTAAATGTTCTTCTGCTGACAGAAGGGATGCCAAATAATATCAAATTTCAACTATTCGAATAAATAAATTCAAAAAATCGCATTAAAAAAAAATATTTTATTATTTGAGTAAAACATTTTTTTGTACATTCTTTGCAAATTTGTTTTACTATCATTTGTAGTTGTAAAAAAACTGACAATGAATTTAAAGCCAACGACACATGTAAGACATTGATAAATTATAATAATAACACACGTGCAAATTGAAAATATTAAAAACAAACAAAATCACTACTACAAATAAATCTTATTTAAACCATTATAAAAATAAACTTAAATTTAAAAAGTAATGACACACATGCAATTAATTTACTAAGACATTTTTAAAACGTTATTATAAAGAAATACAAAAATAAATAAATAGATAAAATAAAAAATACAGTGCATAAGTTAGACAAAAAAAAAATTTTCTTTAATGTCAATTATCTTCGACAGTAAATGTAATAGAGAATATAAAAATATTTAAAATTTAGTGATTTTACGTTACGTGAACATACTCAAGTCTTATAAATTGAATGTCAGCCGAATAAAATGCATTGACTAGTATAGGATCAGTGGGGGTTTGTAACTTCCTATTCACTGAAACATGCAAATCAAAAATTATAGAAGTAATATACTATAAGGATAGTAATTATTGACACACACATAAGACGTCAAAATAGGAATGTTTGAGAACAATTGGAAATAATTGTTGTAACGCTTTACAGCAGTAAAGAAGTCTCGACTCTGGAATATAAGTCTTGACCGATGTGTCAGTGTTACTCGACGTTGTGATAGGTAGGAGTATGCTTTTGTATAGTATAATTATCCAAGCTATAAAATGAACTTACGCTAATTGTACACAATGATTTTTTTGAATCTACGCTCGACACAGTTGGTGAAGTATTCAAAGGTCTAGGCGCTACTGATGAAACGGAAACTATTTTAATGCAGTTATCATCTTCATCTTCATCTTCGCTGATAAGAGATGAGTATAGTGAAGTGTCCGGACAACTGATAATCTTTGCTTTTTTATTTTCATAATATTCATCAATGTCCTGATGGTCTTCCGTTTGTCGTCGTTTGATAGGTTCTTTTTCTTCGCTGTAATCTATGGAAAAAAAAAGATTAAAATAAAGAATGTTTGTCTATTATTTGGGTTAGGATTTAAAACGCCGAGTCAGAAAACATAATACGTTGTCGATGGGAATATAATAAGAACATTAGCTGTAAGCTAACATGTCAATAACTTTATCTTGGATAATAAATTAAATGGTGACTTATGCAACAAATGTGCAAGTTGTTTAAATTCAAAGGAAAAAAAAGTAAGTCTGGTCACATCAGTTAATTCAGATAAATGTAATGCATTCGATAAAAAAAATCTTAAAAAGTACCTTCAAAAAGACATTTCTTTGGAATTTGCAAGATGCAACCAACTAATAACAAAAATTATTTTAAATGGTTTCATTATAAATAAAAAAAAACCTTTCTTTAAAACATTTTAAATTTGACGCAAATACTTTTTTTTTTTTAGACCACTAAGAAAAATTAAAATCAAACCTACCTAATTTGGTGTTTTTGACTTTATGTTTATTCGCAGGATGTGTCAATTTCCAATCTCTGTACAGGTTTATCTTTGATTCGTTGTTGGTGCTTAGATAATTGTATTCGTGCTTTTCAACCCATCGGAGATATTCTTCGAGCGAAAGTATTAAGCTCTCAGGGTTTCCCTCGGCTACGGATTCCTCGATAAGCGTACGGACTCCTTGCACAGTGTTGGCTATCATTTTGAAATTATCTTCGTTAGGTTTGAACTGGGATCTCGATCGAAACGTTTTACATATGCCTAAACAAAGTAGGAAATTGTTTTAAAAAAAGAGAAACAACAAAAAATCAACGTTATCTCACCTTTGAGCCTAGGCAATTCGTCTTCCAGATCTCTGTTTTCAAATGGTTCTCCTTTAAGACCGCCATCGAACTAGGGTAAAGTTAAAAACAAATAATTAGCTTAAAAAAGATAAATCATTTACATTTTTTTACATAAGTTCTCCTGTAAAAACGCATAGTTACCTTCTTATCATTGGAAGTTTTATGATAGTACAGTCGCAGATCGGGCATTATACTAAAGTAAAAATACTCTTCGGTACCATCATTGCTTTTCCATACTGTACATTTCTCTTCTTTACATTTTACAACAATGTCCTTCATACTTTTATATTTAAACTAAAAAAAAAAAACAGTTTACGAATAATTACTTTTAAAAAAATTAGCTCTCAAAATATGTCGTAGCTTAAATTAAAAAGCCGTAACTCTATAAATACTTTGGTTTTAATCAAACTAAAAGATTCTAAAAAGCATAGAAGTTTCATGAAGATTTTTACTTTTTTTTTTGGAAGCAATATCTAAAAAACAAGCTGCATCGCATCAAGCCATTAATCTAGCATTCGGTTTGGCCTGAACCGTCCAAAGCACGCAGGCGAGTCAGTACTATGTTGTATTTAAAATACCTAGGTAAATTAAATTAAAATGCAACAATTTTTGTGATATTCCAAATTTTGACTTGATAAGTTGAATTTTTTTTTATCTACCACCGTTTTTTTATTTTAACTTGACTTCAAATTGTGTTAAACTCGGTCCGCGATGGTCTTACAGTAAACAACCGATTTTTAAAAAAATATTGATATGACATCCCCCATTAAATTATCATCTTCTATATAATTACATTATGCAGTGCATCGTGTACTAAGCGTTCTTGGTGAAAGCCAATTCCAATAAAAATATTGATTAAAACGTTAGTTATTTAGTTGGTTTGACTTATAATTTTGATAATATTTTCAAGTTGTACTAATCTAATTGTTTGTGTAAATTTGACTATGAATGTTGTAAATTAACACGTCCGAACTGTACCGTGAAATATTTTGTAGGTATTTTAAATTTTAAAATCTTTGTTTATTTTTATTTAATTGTGAAGTTGGATTTAAGATATTTTAGCGGTTCATACCGATGCGCACCGATAGGACACATTTAAGAAAACCGTTTGATTGTGTGGCCGTTCACTTCTGATAACGTTATTTTTATTTATCACAATTTCCTTTTTGTTATCAAAAAAAAAAATACAAGCAATAAAAGCAGCGATATTTTCTACACTAAGCTACAAGCTTTTTTTAAAGATAGGTTAGGTTAAAAAAAAAAGAAATAGTAAATAAATTGAATTTAAATTTTTAAGTCGTCAACTAAGATGTATTGTTATGATTAATTAATAATCACAAAAGTCGTAAGAAAAAAACATAAGACGGCCAAATGCAAAATAAAAAAAAACATTATGCAAGCATGCAAACTTGTGTGACATTGGCTTTTTGGCCATAAAATAATATTAACAGCAATTATTATCCGTGTATTAGTTTCAATGAAGAATTGGTCGATATTTTGAAAAAATAAACATTTTTAATTCTTTCAACAAATACACTGTCAATATTATTATTATTATCTTATATTGATCGCATTATGTTTGCAGTTAATTTATTGTTCAGACTTTGAAATAAAAAAAAATTAAAAATAATCGCGTATGACTTGGCCGGCTATGCAAAAACTACTGGTAAATAAAATTTAAACAAGCTCCGAGATCTACTTAACTATGGTTTTTAATATTTTATGCAGGATTATTAAACTTACCAGTACATGATCGCACAGTCCTTTAAGTAACCAGACTTTAACCAAGTATGGCAATTCAAAATATTCTTTATCGATTAATGGGTTCTTGTCGCCCACGACAGTCCAAAAATCTCGATGGATGCCGAATTCTTTGAAAACCTAAATAAAAATCACAAGTAGTTTCAATTGTAAAAAAAAAACAATCTCTTTTTGCCATTATAATATACGTATGGTGCCATCGTATTGATTTGTTACAAACTTAAACACTTACCTTAGCTTTGCCTTGGTCCTTTTCGTGGTAAACTTCAAACCAACTCGATATTTTTTTCGACAATTTCTCGGTCCAAACTTTGTATGACATTAAATTATTGATACATCTCTTACCGCTCATCGGCCCCAACAATAATGTCATTATTTTACTCATTAACGTCGACTCTTTAGGTATCAAAAACATCCCTTCGATTTCGCCTTGATATACATCTCCGATATGAAAAGTCCCAGCAAGAGCAGATACGAAGTTTCCGATTTCAGCCAACTGAAAAAAAATTATATTTATACAATTTTAGTATTAACGTATAATATAAATTTAAAATTGCATCGAAGCTAAAAGTATAAAATTAAATTTTTCATACAAACCTCCCACATTGAAGTTACATATTGACTGTGGCAATCAAAATCGATTTCATTTTTCCTTCTATTTAGTTCTTCTAATAACATAACACTTTTCTCAGTTAGGGCAATCTTATCCTCAATAGCGTTATGATATATCTTCAATCGTTCTGGACGACAATGAGCGACACTTTTTAATAACTTTGAATCATAATGGTCTGAAATGACAATTTAAATTTAAATAAATACCCATTATTAAAAAAAAATATATATATATGTTAACAATATTCGTTTAACAGTAATACAAAATTAACACAAGCAACTACGACATCACAAATTTTGTAATAAATATGAAAATACCTTTAGGGTATAAGTATTTATAGTCGTAAGTCTTCTCCGTTTTAAATATATCCAACGCCTGTTGAACATCTGTTGTACTCTTTAGACGTCTGTAACACAATCAAATAATAATATATAAATTAAATAGTTGTTTTCCTTTAGGTACAACTGTGTGATCGATTAATAAGTGCGTAGGTTGATGAGATGAATTATTTAAATGAAACGTTCACTAAAATTAGCTGTTAACATAAATTGTTAAAGCCATTAGTTGTTGTACTAAATTTATTATGAGGAGGCACTTATGAACAATTATAATTTATTATTTGTAAAATATTATTACTCGTCCAGGCAAAAAATACATTCATCCAACAATTTTTCAACGTTCAAAGCAGCATAAGTAGTCTTATGTCTAGGGCCAAAATATTTGTAACAGTTCAACAAAAGACATCGTATTTCCGTAATCACATCGGCAAACGACTTGTATTCTCCGTCTTCCGCATTCATTTCGACTAAAATTATAGATTATATTTATTAGACTATTTTTTAAAATCCAACGAAAATATGACAGCGTTTACTATAAACGTTTTATTTTATACATACTCTCGTATAAGTCTCTGTTGTCTCTTTTATCAATGTATTCTAGGTAATCCAAATTATGAGCAATTACTTGAACACATTGTGGAGCTACTGTATAGAGTTGCCTTATTATTCTATAAATATTTGTATTATTATTATTACTGTTTCAAAATATTATTTGTAAATTTGAAAAATAAAATAATTTAATGCTTACAATATGGCTTGGTGTAGTTCTTGCTTTTTTTCATCCACAAAATTCGTTGACTCGTCCATGTTTACCTAAACATACAAAAATTGCGGTTTATAGATGTTATTGATTTTCAAACAAATATATATATATTATATACAGATAGATTTCCACAAATATTTAGTCAATAGAATCATGTTTTTTCCGTTGAATATTTAACACAATACTTTTAATCTCGTGTTTAATTAAATTACTATTTAATAACATATATTTTACTTATAGAAATACAGTTTTTACCTATGTTAGTGCCTGCACAACTTTAAATTGTGCTATCCTTAAGAGTTAAAATGCGATAGGTCACTACGAAACCATTCATCGCAACACAAGTAGTTTCAACGCAAATCAAATAAAACTAAACATTAGAATTTCAATAAATATATAGGTATATATACCTATATTTTATTAACTAGTTTTCATAAAAAAAATCAACATTATTAATTATTTATCATATTATTATAATGTCTACTATTTTTTCATCAGTTAATAATGTAAACAATTCAATGATAACCACCACCTATATCATCCCTCTTATCACATTCGACTCTTAATCTAATTATTATTACCAAAAAAAAAAAAAAATGATTAGCAAATCCAAGTTTACCAATGATTCGATTATAATAATACAAATAAAAATCGATAAATGTATCGATTGTATAACCTACCTAAGAAATAAAAGCACAATTGTTTTTTTTAAATTAACGCTATGGCTTTTATTTTTAGTCATACTGTTATAATTTTAGAATTGCCCAAACAAAGGTAGAAAGCAAAATAGTTGACATAAAATACACTAAAAGCTATATAAATTAGCGTTTATGTATTATTTCACGGTATTCAAATAGTTTTAAATATGCCTAGTGACAATAGTAAAATTAAATGTTTTATTTTAATTTTTAAATAAAAATATTTTTTTTTTAAAGATAATATTAAATTCAAATTAATTTCAATTTTTCTGTGTTCACTTGACTATAGAAACGACACTTATCGCATAAAATAGTTACTAAACGTAGCTTAAGTATTGTGACCAAGTTTGTTAAAATCTAAATGAAAAATTGGACATAACATTATGCCAATATCTCATAAATAGTATATGGATTATAAAACCCAGAAAAAAAAATTTTAACATAGTAGTTATTTAAGTCAATGGTGTAAACATTTAATTGTGAGCGCAAACACAGTTCCCATAAAGTAACCGCAAAATAAAAATATTGCTGAGTAATATAGGGACAAAATATTAATTCTTTGATTGAGTTTGAACTGTTCTAAGAACATCAGAGACGAGTGAAAGTGTTTAGTTCTTTTTAAACAGCCATAAGATATAAAGACACTACGCTGCTCTGATAAAACTGAATTAGCGTTGTGTATTCTAATAATTAATTTTTGAATAAGAGTAATAAAAATGTATAAACTTATTAATTAAATTGTATAAATATCAATAAAATAAATAGGGATAGCTACTGGTAAGAACTTGTACTGCATGTTAACATGATTTTGACGTCAGAGAGTTGTCATACGAAATGTTCAAAAAATGTTATGTTATTTTTTAAAAATAATAGCTCAAACAAAAAAAAATCCTTCGGGTTATTTAATTTTGTACAAATCACTCTTCATACCACCTAGTTTCATTTCAATAATTGTTGCAAAAAAATTCGGGATCATTGTGTTATGGTAAGATAAACTGATAAATTTTAAATTTAGTTTAGAAATTGTGGTGAATTTTTTAAATGATTATTCTCTGGACTAATATTTTAACTTGAAATTTCTGTTTGTACAAACGTTCAAAAAAAAAACAACGCTCAGAAGGACCGTCGACGAAATACACGTTGGTAGTTTAAAGTGATTTAATACATTTTTAAATAAAATAAATAACAAATTTATCATTTATTTACCTGGAGGTCGGTGGTCATCATCGGATCTGCGTCAATGTCCATTAGACTTCTTTGGATATTGGAATATTCTTGAAATAAACACTGTTAGAAGAGACTCGTTACAACGTTGTGCTCGTCCGGAAACCGAATGTCGTTTGCCAAAAAACCAAAATATGATTCACCAGCTAATGTTTGGGACACGCCATTACAATAGATAAGGTCTACGGTCAAAATTTCAAATGCGCCATCTACCGCGACCAGCAGGTACCTACAACCTCTTTGGGCGTTTCCAAAGAGATTGTAAGCGATCCGTACCTGTTGTGGCGGGCTCGGGACAATTTCAAAACCAAATAATATTACCTATTATACTTCTCATCGTGTTTATGATTATAATGAAGAATGTATTGATTACCTTGGAAAAGGTTATTTTTCATATCGTTCAACTAATTAACACAACCCGCGTACATCAAGGTAAATAAAAACGGCTGTAATCGTATCTTTTGTGGGCTACAAGAGTCTTATTACTAATCGATTTTCAATGATCTCAGAGTGACCGATTTTTGTGGCTTCATCGTTTATTATTAGTTTACAATATTGTTGATTATCAATGTTTATGTTTAAACATACGAAACAATAATCAGAAGCGGACACCCAAAACAATTTGGCAAAACAAAGTTTTAGGTTTTAAATTGTTTTTTTATTGGTTTTTAGGAGAGGGAAACAAGATAAATACTTCTCCTTCCCCTCTCCTCTTTCTCGTTAAAAGCGAACCGGTTATTGGCCGCTGGTACTAATATTAGTTAAAGTAATTGACATACGTTTATTTGTAATTAGTATAGTATGTTAGATAAAATAGGGTTAAATAATTGTATTATAATAACGTAATGATACAATTTTATTACTTTAACTAAAAATAACATTTTAATGAGATCTATAATCGATTTCGTTGATTTGTGTTTATATGTATCTATGATATAGCTATCTTTATTAAATATAATCAACAGTTTCGATAGGAACGAAATAAAAAAAGGCGAAAATTTAAGTTCAATTAAATTAATTTAAAAGTAAAAAAAAAAAAATTGGGCTAGTTAAGAGGCAAAAAAATAGACATTATTTAACAAAAATTTATCTAGTAACAATTTTAAGTAAACCGACTAATTTTAATGAAAATAAATATTACGTTTATCTAGTTATAAAACTTTAAGTTATTTTTCTCCGAGTTATGGACCTAACCGAACGTTTTCCAGCGTTATCTATTGGACGGATTTCAATTTTTATTTTCTTTGTGTGAAGTTTACTATTTTCTCTATGCGGGTGAAGAGGCCGATTTCTTATTTAGCCATTTGAAAATACCGTGGTCTATGTCGCCTGTGGTCGTACTCCCAGGTCGGTTTGCCCGCAAAGATTTTCTCTGTCTCCGCCGTCGTCATATCTTCGTAACCTCGGCCCTCTTACACCCACACACAATATATACTAACATACATAAAATATAGATAACAGGCAACACTTGGTTTTTAATCCAAAACAAACGCTTCCCAAAAAAAAAAAAAAAAAGCCCCGTGACACGGTATAAACACAGCATGCGTTGCCCGGCTAACGGTCGCCTATGGCACGGGGGAAGCGTGTTATTACCCGGGTTGGCGTTGAGAATTTAAATTTAACAATAATATCAATTAAATACATAGGTAAAACTCAAACCTCGGCAAAGTATATTATATTTTTTACTGTTACTCGACCATGTCGTATCAATTGTATGTTAGGTATAATATAGTATACATAATAATATACATTATAATGTATATACTATATATACATTATTAAAACTTATAAAAACACATTGCCCCTTTTCCGCAGTCGGGTATTGACATATTATATAAATAATCAAAAAATATAAAAATCCAAATAATAAATAATATGGTTTGTCCGACGAACATTGATCCTTTTTTTTTTTTTGTACCGGTCTTCGAATTTCGAATCCGACCTTTACAAGTATAATATAGTTATCTAAAGAACGACAATAGTAATGAAGGGTGTTTTTAAAAATACTATATAAGACCGCAGCGTAGGTATATGCCTATTGTTATCAAATGTGTATAAATTCCGATTGTTTGGTAAATATCTATGGCATTGTTGAATAGGTAAAAAAATAACGACGACAATGCGTTTACCGGAAAATATGTTATGCTTTTAAGACATCCTTAAAATTGTATAAATAATATATGAAGCGCATACCGCTAGAAAATATAATACACAAATCCGTTTTTTCAAGAAATAGCCAAATATAATTTTTTTTAACTTCATCGTTTAAATGCTGGATCAATTTTTTTTTTGGTTAATTTAGTTTTGTAATATCATAGTACCTATTATAAAATGTTTAATGCTATTAACGAAATTTAATTTTTAGCGGTTACCTTTTTCTGCCGGTATTCAAACAAAAGTACATTTTATGTATGATTACTTAGGACTAGGTGAGTTGACAACCAATGAAATAAAATTTTTGTGTTTTCGAACAAGGAAAATAATAATAAAATTTGGTTGTTTTATTTATTTATAGTAATATACGCCAAACGGCTTTTCATAAATTAGAAAATTATATATATATATATATATATATATATATAATTTTCTAATTTATAAAAAGTCGTTTGACGTAAATAACTATAAATAAATAAAATAAATAAATAAAACAACCAAATTTTATTATTATTTTCCTATATATCTATATATAGAGTGATATTTAAAATACACAAATCAACCAAAAGAAAACGAAACAAAGCAAAACAAAACAACAAAAAATATACATGTTAAAAAGGTAATATTGAGAGGTGTGGCCTTAACACGAATAATATAAATCAAAAATCGTTAAAAATTCCCATCATACGAATGAGAGGTGCATTTTTAGTGAAATTGGATCTGGTAGTAGGAAGATAAAAGAACTTCGGTAGAATTGAAATCAGACGAATGTCTTCTAATAAACCCAAGAGCTCGTAACGCTCTACTGATTGCGAAATCAATATGGGGCCGAAAGTCTAGGGTAGGGACATACACAAATCCGAGATCCTTTATTTAATAAACCCGCTCGAGAGGCATCGCATTTAGACTATAGATAAATGTCAACATCGCACGCGAACGCTATATTTTTGGAATAATCTATTTTATAGCCCAAATCATTTTTTCTCTCTAAAATGAGTGATTTTTTTTTTGTCACACTTAGTCGTTTGATAAAATAATTTTCGATTTATTTTAGGTAGATGAAAAATTTTAGCCTTTATAGCATTGGGAACCTTTTTTCATCAGCATTTGGCCTGGTTATTTTTTTACCTATTCAACAATGCCATAGATATTTACCAAACAATCGGAATTTATACACATTTGATAACAATAGGCATATACCTACGCTGCGGTCTTATATAGTATTTTTAAAACACCCTTCATTACTATTGTCGTTCTTTAGATAACTATATTATACTTGTAAAGGTCGGATTCGAAATTCGAAGACCGGTACAAAAAAAAAAAAAGGATCAATGTTCGTCGGACAAACCATATTATTTATTATTTGGATTTTTATATTTTTTGATTATTTATATAATATGTCAATACCCGACTGCGGAAAAGGGGCAATGTGTTTTTTATAAGTTTTAATAATGTATATATAGTATATACATTATAATGTATATTATTATGTATACTATATTATACCTAACATACAATTGATACGACATGGTCGAGTAACAGTAAAAAATATAATATACTTTGCCGAGGTTTGAGTTTTACCTATGTATTTAATTGATATTATTGTTAAATTTAAATTCTCAACGCCAACCCGGGTAATAACACGCTTCCCCCGTGCCATAGGCGACCGTTAGCCGGGCAACGCATGCTGTGTTTATACCGTGTCACGGGGCTTTTTTTTTTTTTTTTTGGGAAGCGTTTGTTTTGGATTAAAAACCAAGTGTTGCCTGTTATCTATATTTTATGTATGTTAGTATATATTGTGTGTGGGTGTAAGAGGGCCGAGGTTACGAAGATATGACGACGGCGGAGACAGAGAAAATCTTTGCGGGCAAACCGACCTGGGAGTACGACCACAGGCGACATAGACCACGGTATTTTCAAATGGCTAAATAAGAAATCGGCCTCTTCGCCCGCATAGAGAAAATAGTAAACTTCACACAAAGAAAATAAAAATTGAAATCCGCCCAATAGATAACGCTGGAAAACGTTCGGTTAGGTCCATAACTCGGAGAAAAATAACTTAAAGTTTTATAACTAGATAAACGTAATATTTATTTTCATTAAAATTAGTCGGTTTACTTAAAATTGTTACTAGATAAATTTTTGTTAAATAATGTCTATTTTTTTGCCTCTTAACTAGCCCAATTTTTTTTTTTTTACTTTTAAATTAATTTAATTGAACTTAAATTTTCGCCTTTTTTTATTTCGTTCCTATCGAAACTGTTGATTATATTTAATAAAGATAGCTATATCATAGATACATATAAACACAAATCAACGAAATCGATTATAGATCTCATTAAAATGTTATTTTTAGTTAAAGTAATAAAATTGTATCATTACGTTATTATAATACAATTATTTAACCCTATTTTATCTAACATACTATACTAATTACAAATAAACGTATGTCAATTACTTTAACTAATATTAGTACCAGCGGCCAATAACCGGTTCGCTTTTAACGAGAAAGAGGAGAGGGGAAGGAGAAGTATTTATCTTGTTTCCCTCTCCTAAAAACCAATAAAAAAACAATTTAAAACCTAAAACTTTGTTTTGCCAAATTGTTTTGGGTGTCCGCTTCTGATTATTGTTTCGTATGTTTAAACATAAACATTGATAATCAACAATATTGTAAACTAATAATAAACGATGAAGCCACAAAAATCGGTCACTCTGAGATCATTGAAAATCGATTAGTAATAAGACTCTTGTAGCCCACAAAAGATACGATTACAGCCGTTTTTATTTACCTTGATGTACGCGGGTTGTGTTAATTAGTTGAACGATATGAAAAATAACCTTTTCCAAGGTAATAAATACATTCTTCATTATAATCATAAACACGATGAGAAGTATAATAGGTAATATTATTCGGTTTTGAAATTGTCCCGAGCCCGCCACAACAGGTACGGATCGCTTACAATCTCTTTGGAAACGCCCAAAGAGGTTGTAGGTACCTGCTGGTCGCGGTAGATGGCGCATTTGAAATTTTGACCGTAGACCTTATCTATTGTAATGGCGTGTCCCAAACATTAGCTGGTGAATCATATTTTGGTTTTTTGGCAAACGACATTCGGTTTCCGGACGAGCACAACGTTGTAACGAGTCTCTTCTAACAGTGTTTATTTCAAGAATATTCCAATATCCAAAGAAGTCTAATGGACATTGACGCAGATCCGATGATGACCACCGACCTCCAGGTAAATAAATGATAAATTTGTTATTTATTTTATTTAAAAATGTATTAAATCACTTTAAATTACCAACGTGTATTTCGTCGACGGTCCTTCTGAGCGTTGTTTTTTTTTTTGAACGTTTGTACAAACAGAAATTTCAAGTTAAAATATTAGTCCAGAGAATAATCATTTAAAAAATTCACCACAATTTCTAAACTAAATTTAAAATTTTATCAGTTTATCTTACATAACACAATGATCCCGAATTTTTTTTGCAACAATTATTGAAATGAAACTAGGTGGTATGAAGAGTGATTTGTACAAAATTAAATAACCCGAAGGATTTTTTTTTGTTTGAGCTATTATTTTTAAAAAAATAACATAACATTTTTTGAACATTTCGTATGACAACTCTCTGACGTCAAAATCATGTTAACATGCAGTACAAGTTCTTACCAGTAGCTATCCCTATTTATTTTATTGATATTTATACAATTTAATTAATAAGTTTATACATTTTTATTACTCTTATTCAAAAATTAATTATTAGAATACACAACGCTAATTCAGTTTTATCAGAGCAGCGTAGTGTCTTTATATCTTATGGCTGTTTAAAAAGAACTAAACACTTTCACTCGTCTCTGATGTTCTTAGAACAGTTCAAACTCAATCAAAGAATTAATATTTTGTCCCTATATTACTCAGCAATATTTTTATTTTGCGGTTACTTTATGGGAACTGTGTTTGCGCTCACAATTAAATGTTTACACCATTGACTTAAATAACTACTATGTTAAAAATTTTTTTTCTGG
The DNA here is from genome assembly GCF_023614345.1 of Adelges cooleyi. Classification (NCBI taxonomy): domain Eukaryota; kingdom Metazoa; phylum Arthropoda; class Insecta; order Hemiptera; family Adelgidae; genus Adelges; species Adelges cooleyi. The sequence goes on from NW_026096015.1 coordinate 26,360, forward strand.
GTTTTATAATCCATATACTATTTATGAGATATTGGCATAATGTTATGTCCAATTTTTCATTTAGATTTTAACAAACTTGGTCACAATACTTAAGCTACGTTTAGTAACTATTTTATGCGATAAGTGTCGTTTCTATAGTCAAGTGAACACAGAAAAATTGAAATTAATTTGAATTTAATATTATCTTTAAAAAAAAAATATTTTTATTTAAAAATTAAAAGAAAACATTTAATTTTACTATTGTCACTAGGCATATTTAAAACTATTTGAATACCGTGAAATAATACATAAACGCTAATTTATATAGCTTTTAGTGTATTTTATGTCAACTATTTTGCTTTCTACCTTTGTTTGGGCAATTCTAAAATTATAACAGTATGACTAAAAATAAAAGCCATAGCGTTAATTTAAAAAAAACAATTGTGCGTTTATTTCTTAGGTAGGTTATACAATCGATACATTTATCGATTTTTATTTGTATTATTATAATCGAATCATTGGTAAACTTGGATTTGCTAATCATTTTTTTTTTTTTTTTGGTAATAATAATTAGATTAAGAGTCGAATGTGATAAGAGGGATGATATAGGTGGTGGTTATCATTGAATTGTTTACATTATTAACTGATGAAAAAATAGTAGACATTATAATAATATGATAAATAATTAATAATGTTGATTTTTTTTATGAAAACTAGTTAATAAAATATAGGTATATATACCTATATGTTTATTGAAATTCTAATGTTTAGTTTTATTTGATTTGCGTTGAAACTACTTGTGTTGCGATGAATGGTTTCGTAGTGACCTATCGCATTTTAACTCTTAAGGATAGCACAATTTAAAGTTGTGCAGGCACTAACATAGGTAAAAACTGTATTTCTATAAGTAAAATATATGTTATTAAATAGTAATTTAATTAAACACGAGATTAAAAGTATTGTGTTAAATATTCAACGGAAAAAACATGATTCTATTGACTAAATATTTGTGGAAATCTATCTGTATATAAATATATATATTTGTTTGAAAATCAATAACATCTATAAACCGCAATTTTTGTATGTTTAGGTAAACATGGACGAGTCAACGAATTTTGTGGATGAAAAAAAGCAAGAACTACACCAAGCCATATTGTAAGCATTAAATTATTTTATTTTTCAAATTTACAAATAATATTTTGAAACAGTAATAATAATAATACAAATATTTATAGAATAATAAGGCAACTCTATACAGTAGCTCCACAATGTGTTCAAGTAATTGCTCATAATTTGGATTACCTAGAATACATTGATAAAAGAGACAACAGAGACTTATACGAGAGTATGTATAAAATAAAACGTTTATAGTAAACGCTGTCATATTTTCGTTGGATTTTAAAAAATAGTCTAATAAATATAATCTATAATTTTAGTCGAAATGAATGCGGAAGACGGAGAATACAAGTCGTTTGCCGATGTGATTACGGAAATACGATGTCTTTTGTTGAACTGTTACAAATATTTTGGCCCTAGACATAAGACTACTTATGCTGCTTTGAACGTTGAAAAATTGTTGGATGAATGTATTTTTTGCCTGGACGAGTAATAATATTTTACAAATAATAAATTATAATTGTTCATAAGTGCCTCCTCATAATAAATTTAGTACAACAACTAATGGCTTTAACAATTTATGTTAACAGCTAATTTTAGTGAACGTTTCATTTAAATAATTCATCTCATCAACCTACGCACTTATTAATCGATCACACAGTTGTACCTAAAGGAAAACAACTATTTAATTTATATATTATTATTTGATTGTGTTACAGACGTCTAAAGAGTACAACAGATGTTCAACAGGCGTTGGATATATTTAAAACGGAGAAGACTTACGACTATAAATACTTATACCCTAAAGGTATTTTCATATTTATTACAAAATTTGTGATGTCGTAGTTGCTTGTGTTAATTTTGTATTACTGTTAAACGAATATTGTTAACATATATATATATTTTTTTTTAATAATGGGTATTTATTTAAATTTAAATTGTCATTTCAGACCATTATGATTCAAAGTTATTAAAAAGTGTCGCTCATTGTCGTCCAGAACGATTGAAGATATATCATAACGCTATTGAGGATAAGATTGCCCTAACTGAGAAAAGTGTTATGTTATTAGAAGAACTAAATAGAAGGAAAAATGAAATCGATTTTGATTGCCACAGTCAATATGTAACTTCAATGTGGGAGGTTTGTATGAAAAATTTAATTTTATACTTTTAGCTTCGATGCAATTTTAAATTTATATTATACGTTAATACTAAAATTGTATAAATATAATTTTTTTTCAGTTGGCTGAAATCGGAAACTTCGTATCTGCTCTTGCTGGGACTTTTCATATCGGAGATGTATATCAAGGCGAAATCGAAGGGATGTTTTTGATACCTAAAGAGTCGACGTTAATGAGTAAAATAATGACATTATTGTTGGGGCCGATGAGCGGTAAGAGATGTATCGATAATTTAATGTCATACAAAGTTTGGACCGAGAAATTGTCGAAAAAAATATCGAGTTGGTTTGAAGTTTACCACGAAAAGGACCAAGGCAAAGCTAAGGTAAGTGTTTAAATTTGTAACAAATCAATACGATGGCACCATACGTATATTATAATGGCAAAAAGAGATTGTTTTTTTTTTACAATTGAAACTACTTGTGATTTTTATTTAGGTTTTCAAAGAATTCGGCATCCATCGAGATTTTTGGACTGTCGTGGGCGACAAGAACCCATTAATCGATAAAGAATATTTTGAATTGCCATACTTGGTTAAAGTCTGGTTACTTAAAGGACTGTGCGATCATGTACTGGTAAGTTTAATAATCCTGCATAAAATATTAAAAACCATAGTTAAGTAGATCTCGGAGCTTGTTTAAATTTTATTTACCAGTAGTTTTTGCATAGCCGGCCAAGTCATACGCGATTATTTTTAATTTTTTTTTATTTCAAAGTCTGAACAATAAATTAACTGCAAACATAATGCGATCAATATAAGATAATAATAATAATATTGACAGTGTATTTGTTGAAAGAATTAAAAATGTTTATTTTTTCAAAATATCGACCAATTCTTCATTGAAACTAATCACGGATAATAATTGCTGTTATATATTTATGCAAAAGCCAATGTCACACAAGTTTGCTGCTTGCATAATGTTTTTTTTTATTTTGCATTTGGCCGTCTTATGTTTTTTTCTTACGACTTTTGTGATTATTAATTAATCATAACAATACATCTTAGTTGACGACTTAAAAATTTAAATTCAATTTATTTACTATTTCTTTTTTTTTAACCTAACCTATCTTTAAAAAAAGCTTGTAGCTTAGTGTAGAAAATATCGCTGCTTTTATTGCTTGTATTTTTTTTTTTTGATAACAAAAAGGAAATTGTGATAAATAAAAATAACGTTATCAGAAGTGAACGGCCACACAATCAAACGGTTTTCTTAAATGTGTCCTATCGGTGCGCATCGGTATGAACCGCTAAAACATCTTAAATCCAACTTCACAATTAAATAAAAATAAACAAAGATTTTAAAATTTAAAATACCTACAAAATATTTCACGGTACAGTTCGGACGTGTTAATTTACAACATTCATAGTCAAATTTACACAAACAATTAGATTAGTACAACTTGAAAATATTATCAAAATTATAAGTCAAACCAACTAAATAACTAACGTTTTAATCAATATTTTTATTGGAATTGGCTTTCACCAAGAACGCTTAGTACACGATGCACTGCATAATGTAATTATATAGAAGATGATAATTTAATGGGGGATGTCATATCAATATTTTTATTTAAAAATCGGTGTGTTTACTGTAAGACCATCGCGGACCGAGTTTAACACAATTTGAAGTCAAGTTAAAATAAAAAAACAATGGTGGTAGATAAAAAAAAAAATTCAACATTATCAAGTCAAAATTTGGAATATCACAAAAATTGTTGCATTTTAATTTAATTTTACCGTAGGTATTTTAAATACAACATAGTACTGGACTCGCCTGCGTGCTTTGGACGGTTCAGGCCAAACCGAATGCTAGATTAATGGCTTGATGCGATGCAGCTTGTTTTTTAGATATTGCTTCCAAAAAAAAAAGTAAAAATCTTCATGAAACTTCTATGCTTTTTAGAATCTTTTAGTTTGATTAAAACCAAAGTATTTATAGAGTTACGGCTTTTTAATTTAAGCTACGACATATTTTGAGAGCTAATTTTTTTAAAAGTAATTATTCGTAAACTGTTTTTTTTTTTTTTAGTTTAAATATAAAAGTATGAAGGACATTGTTGTAAAATGTAAAGAAGAGAAATGTACAGTATGGAAAAGCAATGATGGTACCGAAGAGTATTTTTACTTTAGTATAATGCCCGATCTGCGACTGTACTATCATAAAACTTCCAATGATAAGAAGGTAACTATGCGTTTTTACAGGAGAACTTATGTAAAAAAATGTAAATGATTTATCTTTTTTAAGCTAATTATTTGTTTTTAACTTTACCCTAGTTCGATGGCGGTCTTAAAGGAGAACCATTTGAAAACAGAGATCTGGAAGACGAATTGCCTAGGCTCAAAGGTGAGATAACGTTGATTTTTTGTTGTTTCTCTTTTTTTAAAACAATTTCCTACTTTGTTTAGGCATATGTAAAACGTTTCGATCGAGATCCCAGTTCAAACCTAACGAAGATAATTTCAAAATGATAGCCAACACTGTGCAAGGAGTCCGTACGCTTATCGAGGAATCCGTAGCCGAGGGAAACCCTGAGAGCTTAATACTTTCGCTCGAAGAATATCTCCGATGGGTTGAAAAGCACGAATACAATTATCTAAGCACCAACAACGAATCAAAGATAAACCTGTACAGAGATTGGAAATTGACACATCCTGCGAATAAACATAAAGTCAAAAACACCAAATTAGGTAGGTTTGGTTTTAATTTTTCTTAGTGGTCTAAAAAAAAAAAAAGTATTTGCGTCAAATTTAAAATGTTTTAAAGAAAGGTTTTTTTTATTTATAATGAAACCATTTAAAATAATTTTTGTTATTAGTTGGTTGCATCTTGCAAATTCCAAAGAAATGTCTTTTTGAAGGTACTTTTTAAGATTTTTTTTATCGAATGCATTACATTTATCTGAATTAACTGATGTGACCAGACTTACTTTTTTTTCCTTTGAATTTAAACAACTTGCACATTTGTTGCATAAGTCACCATTTAATTTATTATCCAAGATAAAGTTATTGACATGTTAGCTTACAGCTAATGTTCTTATTATATTCCCATCGACAACGTATTATGTTTTCTGACTCGGCGTTTTAAATCCTAACCCAAATAATAGACAAACATTCTTTATTTTAATCTTTTTTTTTCCATAGATTACAGCGAAGAAAAAGAACCTATCAAACGACGACAAACGGAAGACCATCAGGACATTGATGAATATTATGAAAATAAAAAAGCAAAGATTATCAGTTGTCCGGACACTTCACTATACTCATCTCTTATCAGCGAAGATGAAGATGAAGATGATAACTGCATTAAAATAGTTTCCGTTTCATCAGTAGCGCCTAGACCTTTGAATACTTCACCAACTGTGTCGAGCGTAGATTCAAAAAACTCATTGTGTACAATTAGCGTAAGTTCATTTTATAGCTTGGATAATTATACTATACAAAAGCATACTCCTACCTATCACAACGTCGAGTAACACTGACACATCGGTCAAGACTTATATTCCAGAGTCGAGACTTCTTTACTGCTGTAAAGCGTTACAACAATTATTTCCAATTGTTCTCAAACATTCCTATTTTGACGTCTTATGTGTGTGTCAATAATTACTATCCTTATAGTATATTACTTCTATAATTTTTGATTTGCATGTTTCAGTGAATAGGAAGTTACAAACCCCCACTGATCCTATACTAGTCAATGCATTTTATTCGACTGACATTCAATTTATAAGACTTGAGTATGTTCACGTAACGTAAAATCACTAAATTTTAAATATTTTTATATTCTCTATTACATTTACTGTCGAAGAAAATTGACATTAAAGAAAATTTTTTTTTTGTCTAACTTATGCACTGTATTTTTTATTTTATCTATTTATTTATTTTTGTATTTCTTTATAATAACGTTTTAAAAATGTCTTAGTAAATTAATTGCATGTGTGTCATTACTTTTTAAATTTAAGTTTATTTTTATAATGGTTTAAATAAGATTTATTTGTAGTAGTGATTTTGTTTGTTTTTAATATTTTCAATTTGCACGTGTGTTATTATTATAATTTATCAATGTCTTACATGTGTCGTTGGCTTTAAATTCATTGTCAGTTTTTTTACAACTACAAATGATAGTAAAACAAATTTGCAAAGAATGTACAAAAAAATGTTTTACTCAAATAATAAAATATTTTTTTTTAATGCGATTTTTTGAATTTATTTATTCGAATAGTTGAAATTTGATATTATTTGGCATCCCTTCTGTCAGCAGAAGAACATTTAGATATTATGTAGCATTTAGGTGTACTTACTGTAATCTGGTTATTGATTTATTCATCTAAATATACTAATGCTGGACTGTCTTGGGCGTCCAAACCTGTAACATAACACACACAGTTGTGTACTTAAATTTTGGTAAAAATGATAAGCAATGTCTATGTTATTAACAAACAGTCAATGGAGAATAAACATATAGAGCTCAGGCAAACGTTAATTGCCGTTACAAAAATGACAGTGTTATTATTAGATATTTTTATTCCTTATATAAAAATTTAGAAAAAAATGTACAAATTTTTCAACTTAAAACTACGATGCTCTATAACTTTTTTAAAAATAGTCGAAAATGTTCCAAACTAATATGAATTGTTCCTCAAATATAGTACTATCGATAAACATTAACAAATCAAAAAAAAAATCATAAACCCTTTCCCTTATAAGGGATAGAATTTTTTTCTTTATTTCACTTTTTCAAGCAAAGTTTTAGAGATTTAGATCTGAAAATTAGGCCGAAGGTAGATCTACAACATATACAATTTCTTTAAAAATCTGTAAAATGAAAATATTTTCATTATATTTTTAATTACGATACATGGGTAACTATGACAGTACATTTTTATAGATAGACGATCAACCCTTATCGTATCCACCCTGCACAAGACTAAATAATAAATTTTAAGTGCATTATTGCTGGTCCCACGATATCTTCTAAGCCGCTATAACTGTTTTGAACATACTACCCACTGATTCGCATCGAAGCGTTTATTTAAAAGTGATTTTATCACTTTCAGTTGTAATAAAATCTAGTTTTTTTAAATTTTCAATTTTTTCAGGATTTCTAGTTTTTCTAGTTTTCCAATTTATTCAGGATTTCTAGTTTTTCTAGTTTTTCAATTTTTTGAATTTTTTTTAGGATTTCTAGTTTTTCTAGTTTTTTAGGATTTCTAGTTTTTCTAGTTTTTCAATTTTTTCAGGATTTCTAGTTTTTCTAAAAAACTAGAAAACTATTCTAGTTTTTCTAGATTTCTATTTTTTCTTTTTTTTCTAGTTTTTTAATTTTGTCAGGATTTCTAGTTTTTTAGTTTTTCAATTTTTTCTAGTTTTTCTAGTTTTAATAGGATTTCTAGTTTTTCTAAATTTTCAATTTTTTCAAGATTTCTAGTTTTTCTAGTTTTTTTAGTTTTTCTAGTTTTTCTAGTCATTTTTTTCAAAAGATAGAAAAGATTGATAAACTAGAGAAACTATAAAAACTTATAATGCTTTTTAGTTTTTCAATTTTTTCTAGTTTTTCCAGTATTTCTAGTTTTTTAATTTTTTCTAGTTTTTCTTTTTTTTCAGGAATTCTAGTTTTTCAGTTTTTCTAGATTTTATAGGTTTTATAGAAAAGATAGAAAAGATTGGTAAATTAGAGAAACTATAAAAACTTATAATGCTTTTTTAGTTTTTCAATTTTTTCTAGTTTTTCAAGTATTTCTAGTTTTTCTAGTTTCTTTCTTTCTTTTCTATAAAAACTATTAACACTAGAAAAACTAGAAAATCTAGAAAAACTAGAAAAACTAGAAAAACCAGACACTTGAAAAACTAAAAAAGTTTTAAAGTAGAAAAATTTTTCTAGTTTTTCTACTTTTAATTTTTTCTAGTTTTTTAGGATTTC
>NW_026096016.1:0-32174 GCF_023614345.1 Adelges cooleyi
TTAGACGATCAACCCTAATCGTATGCGTCCTAATACTAAAAATTCATTTTTAACCACATACTTGTCATTAAGTACAACGCTTTTCTCGATATTTGATTGTTTTACCGTGAACACTGGACGTCCCCTACGTACTCACCAACTACTACTATAATTACTCCTTACTTGCGTATACAACTTTCTTACCGTATAGGTTTATACTGTGCTTGGTTTGGGCTGAACTGGTTTACTCATACTATCCACAGATTCGCATCGAATCGTTTATTCAAAGTGATTTTATCACTTTCAGTTATAGTAATTCCTATAGACTTGTGACCTCCCCGCTATGCCCTGACTCCACTATACTGGCTTTATTTGTAAAAACAATTAAAATTCTTTATTTTCAATAATTTAATTTGACGGTTTTGACTTGATACTCGCAGTTGTCGGCGACAGAAAGTACAGTAAACTGTAAGTATAACGTCTGGTAAGGATTTTTACAATCATTGTTTTGCATTGATCATTAGACACTTAAACAACAATATTTAAGTAAAATGTACATTTAATCAATATACGCAGCTTGACGTGGTTTTAGGTTAAAAATGGTAATATGGCAAAATTTAGGGTTTTTTTCTTAACATTTCTACCATACTTTTCCTTTCAGCCCAATGATATAGCATATCTATTTTAGTGTGTGCGAATATTATGTGTACAACTTCTGTAAGTGGTTTTGCGATTAAATGAAATTGACTTAGAGATTCAAATATATATATGTATATTGTGAATGCAACTCTATCGATGGAAATCGTATTAAACGTATAATTAAGTATAAAAGAAATTATATAATATATTTGTTTTGTTTTTCTTCTGGATATAGTACATAAAATAAGGTACACAGAGTATTGGTGCTGCGTTAAAAATTAGATTTCAATATTTCAGCATAAAATTACTTTTTTGTTTGATTTTTTTATACGTCTTAACGACAAGTCTATTCACTTTAACATTTATTTTGAATCGAATAAATTCAATATAGCCTATAATTAAGTTGCTGGTGATTTAATGTTTAAAAATTTGACTCACAATCTCTCATTTGACTATCATGCAAATAATATCTTCTAACTAAAAACTACTACACTGTACAAAGAATGTAATTTTGCAAGGACAAAAACGTCAAACAAAATATTAACAACAATCACAATAGTTCTAAATTTTAGTAAAACGCTATAAATGCACTATACAAGCAACAAACGTTTTTATAATCTCGATTAATATTTGTTTATTTTTAAATACATTATATGTAATGACAATTTTTACATCAGAAGATATGCAATCATTGTTCATATACGTTATAATACTATGTACGTATAGTATGTATTAACAATAGTACTATTAAATAATTTACTGGTCCCATTGAGTCACTTGAAAAGAAAGTGTCTGTTTTGGATTACCAGAATCGTAAATTTCATAAAGACGGTTGCCAAAGTATCGGTATTTGATATCTCTCGTATTTGCATATGTTATCACACAATTTTCATCTTCGATTTTAGCATCAACCATCTCTCTGAATGAATCCGGATTTCTAATAGCTCTGTGCACCGCAATTAAACGACACAAGTGGATGAAAACTGTAATATCCACTCTGAACCCTGGTGGACTGGTTCCACCTTAAAAAAAAAAATACAAAAATTATCAAATTGCTTGCTCATTTGATACTACTTTACTTTATTATCAAGAAATAACTTATACATGCGTATAATAAATTATTATAGAAAAATAATACAATGTAGGGTGTCTGTATTGTATATGTGTATGTTAATCTCAGACAACAACTTTTCTTTTAATTGAGGAGAACACTGCCAAAAATCTGGTTTATCATAACCGGGTTTTTGTCAGAATTGTAAAAAAATGAAACCCGTTTCAAAATTAAGATTATAAGTAACTTAGAAACATTTATATTTAAAAAAATAACATTGCCATTCAAAGTTGAAGTTTTATCTTTTTCAAGACTCCGTAATTGATTATGTATAATAAGAAAGTATGTGTGGCCACTACATACACTAATATACAAAGTACTTACTACTTAATATACTAAGTACGAATTTCTACTCTAGTTGTAACCCATTAGGTATTTGTTAAGAAATACAATTGCTTAAAAATAATTAACATCAAGCTTTAAATTGGCAATGGCTAATTTTTAAATATCTTAAAAATAATTGTAATTTTTATGTTGGTCATGGAAAATTATCAATAAAATGTGTTAAACTTTAAAGATGCAATACCAAGCTGTTAAAGTTTAAACCATAATTGAGTTCATACTCAAACAAACAAGAAGTAAATTTAAAAGATAAAAGAGTCTAGTCAATAACCACGTTGTGTCAGCTCTGTACTTCTATGTTCAAACGAATATCAATATATGTGTGACTGTGATAAGTATGAATGTCTGTAAATTAATTATATTTTTTTTTACTAATTAATACATTAATTAGTGATTAATTTTATAAAGGTAAATAAATTCGACATGCATATTTACTTATTACAAAACCCATTAATTCTTTTACGGCTTCACTACAATATTTTCTTCTTTCATTGCCCATATCTGTCATACTCATAGTGTCATATTTCCCTTAATAACAAATATAAAAAAAAACTTAAAATAAATTCAGTTGCTCTTCATATAGTTGCATTCGATTTTAAAGAACTGTGATGTGGCCAAATTTAGTACAGCCCACCATTATTACTTAAAACCAACCTCTAAAACAGTATGCTCAGTCACCGATAATTTAAGCGATTAAAACTGAGCAAAACCTCTAAAAAAATTAAATATTATTTTGATTACTTGGTGTCACAGGAAACCTGTAAAAAGCTGAAACAAAATATCAAACAATTAATCGGCCGAAGGAATCATTTATTTTATATTTTATCTATAACGGTTGTCCTAAGATTGAGAATAAAAAAATTATATAGTATCATATTTAACAGTCGTTCGTATAAAATAGTCAAAAGTCATATTTACGTAGTTTTCTCAATATTTCTGTTCGCAAGTCTCTCTGGGTTTGTATATTAGCTAAAATACAGAGCAAAATAAATTTAATTTACATAAATAATAATTATTATGATTGAAATCAATATGTAAGTATGTATTACTTATACTCAATGAATATAAAAAATGCACTAAAAGCACTCTGTATACTGAAGTAATAATACGGGCTGTTTTACAAATTACAAATTAAATAACTTTTTTTCTAGATGTGTTTTTTTTTAATTCCGACTAGGTATTTTATCCAGCATGATTTGCTGGTAATTTTGACTTGTCGACAACCAGTTTTGGGTAATTACATTAAAAGTTATTTGAGATTAAAGTCACACACACACACAAACACCTATTTACAGACACCAACATGGAGAAAGTGCCAAACGCATCAGTCAGGTGGGGACCTGATATGGACCGTCAAACCACCGCATGTTTACTTTCTTACATAAATAGAGATGTCAGTTATCAAAAATATAACCAAACCAATTAGGAATTTATTTTGTTTTTTCAATATATTCAGACACAGCAAATTGAAGTTACCACGCTATATAGTATTATAGAAATAAAAAGTTAATTATTAAAAAAACGTTCTCGAGTATACCACATACCAATTGCGTCGTCATACATCGTAATACCATCGCTATTAATATCTCTTTCTGGAATTATTAAAAAAAAACATTTTATACTTAATAAATATCAAATAACTATATGTGGACATATTTTCATAAGATGCTAAGTAACTTAATACCCGGTTTTGCCAACATCAACATTATTTGCTCTGAAATCAACATGACATACAAATTGTAATATTTAATGATATTAGAATTAATTTTGTATTCTAAAAATAAACGAGAAGACGGAAAAAATTTACTCGGATCTATTTAATTTAATTGAGTTATTATTACTATGGTGTTCAAATGGCTGAATTGAAACAAAAGTAACGGAGTAAAACAAAATACATATAATGAAGATGTAACGTTAAAAGAGGTAACATCAGCGTTGTTCGTCAAAAAGATTTGGTTTTGATTTTAGAGTAAATCATTTATATCACAGATAAATTGGCATAAATACAGTATTGTTTTTCCTGTTTTTATATTATTTCAATGTATACGTTTATTTAACTAACAAGCTTTATTATTATCATTTTATTAAAAAATTATAATTACTCATCGTATAATTTCCACGAACAATGGTTTGAATTAGGTCCGGCAAAACACCTTGATCTAACAAACAACAACGTTTATTATTTAGCTCGGGGGTTTTCAAGTATTTTAATTTTAAATATATATTACTTCTTGCTATCTATCTTGATTTCTGCGTCTGAAAATAAATTATATAAATTTAGTATAAACCTTTGCGCAGTATGAAAAAAACAATTTTACTGACTTGCTTTCTCAACGTCCATGCGATAATCTCGATCTGTGAAAAAAATTCAAAGTTTAGGTTTTTTTTTTATAGATTTATACTAACTAGTGTAGGTATGTGTACAAAAAAAATAATCACCCAATACAGCTACCAAATTATTTACTAATGCCAAAGATATTGAAATACAAAAAAATTTCATTTTAATCTGCAAATAATAATAATAAACATTATGTATTTTTATTTCAAAATCAAATTACACCTTTTTTAAAAATAGTAAAAAAAAAAAAATCCAAATTTGTATACATTTTTTTGTTATGTAAGTGCAGTTTTGGGAATTGTTTTGGTTTTAATTCTATTAGGAATTCGAATAGGATACCTATAGTAGCCTTTACAACATAAAAAACATTTAAACTGCTGTATTAAGCTCCCTCTCAATGTCCTTGATATTTGTGTCCCAATGAAACTGATCTGTTGCGTGTACGGCTAATATTGGTACTAGTGTTCTATTAACCCGTTCGACTTGTCCGTTTGCCCTGGCATGGTTAGTCGAATTCAGTACATGGTGTATCCCCTGATCGGCACAAAACTCTTGGAATGCAGTTGATGTGAAACAACTTCCTCTGTCACTTATAATCCGCCTAGGATATCCACGTTGTTTGACGAATTCCGTCATTATGCGAATAAAGGTACGGGTATCTGTACTCCTGGTTGGGTGTAACAACACATATTTGGTCAGATTATCAATGATAACCAGTAAATACCGATTTCCCTTGGTACCTGTCTCGAATGGTCCATATGGATCGTGTCGAATGGTCGTGTACCAGGTGGTATTGGGTGTAATACCCCTTGCTTGTTGCCAGATTGTTTGTTCGTCATCAGACAGTCGATACACATATTTATGTGCTGCCTCACATAACGTCGCATGCGCGGGAGCCAATAGTCCTCGGTTATTTTTGCCAATGCAAAGTGACCACTTTGCTCATGGGCAGCGATGGCGATTCCTTTTCTCATTGACCGTGGTATCACCGGCAGCTCCCTTCCATCCACGACCCGGTATAACAGTCCATTCCTGAGTATTAAATTGTGCACCACACTTTTCTCGTATTTGGACTGGTTTTCTCCTTCACACGTCACGGTCACCACGCGGTAACCCACTCGACCGGACTACACTTCACCGACGCGACACTAGGTTCCCAATCGTTCCAACTAACCTAAAAAAACGGCACCCACGCGTCGATCGCCACACATGCACTGATGGACAGTCCTACAAGTATATAACATGAAGAAAAACCCCTTCCCACCACTATTTAATTATCTAGTACATATAACGCTATACTTTATGTGCTGCAGTACTTGTAGAATACGGTACAAACATTTTTTTAATTAACTCAACTATATTTCGAATGGTACAACTTGAAGTAGTTTTAGGATAACAAACAATACAGTAAAATTTAGGTTATTTGATGAATTTTGATTCTTAACATTGTTAACAAATTATTATTACATTTGGCGTGATGAAATACCATATTATGTATATTACGAATATTATGCCGTTTACAACTTCTGTAAGTAGCTTTGCGATTAAATGAAATTAATTTATCGGTTCAAAAGTTATCGCTAGCAGATACAAAAATTAATAATTATTTAAACTTAACAAAATATATAAATAACTATTACTTACCATTTTGATGCTGATTAGTCTTAATTAATTTAATTGATGAATCGATGGAATTTACAAGCATAATACCAAATCGACCGATTGTTAAATTGTTTCAAAGTGTTTTTTTTTGTATAGTATAGTTATGCTTTTTGTCGACAGAAACAGAAAAATCAAAATAGATCTTGCATGGTGCCTATGTTCATTTATTTGCTTAGTTGTTTTTTTTTATATGACTATATTTGCATTACACTGACGCAAGTTCAGACTGTTTTCTTTTTTTAATGTGTCGTTGCTCAATAACATATCAATGTTAAAATCGTTGTAAGCCATCTACTTTCTATTAAATATTATGTAGGTATATAGCTTTCGTTCCAAAACCGGGTTTTTTTGTTAGAAAATTAAAAATTACTTAGAATAAATATCACCTCGGCTCTAAATATCACCCTGTATATTAGAATGTAAGGTATTACAATGCTAACAATTTTTCTTTAAAGTTGGAGGATCATATTATAGTATTGTATACAAATTCTTTATTACATAAAATGATAAGTGTTTTTTCACAACGCCTATGGCAATGTAAACAAGTAATAGCAGATAACATCTATCAGATTTACTACAAACTATTAAGATTTTATTATTTACAAAAACAAAAACATTTTCGCAATTATACATTACATTATTTATGATTTCTATTACAATGCAGACAAGGTATACAATACCATTGAGTATATATTGTATACAATATATACTCAATGATAATACCCACTATCTACTATACCTCTTAAAATCTTTTCAAATGAGCAACAAATGGTTTTATAATCGTGATTAAAATTGTTTATTGTTAAATACATAACATTAATTGACAATTTGAATAGAAGAAGGTATGTAAAAACAATTTATATACAGCAACGATAATAGTTATACTATAGAATAGGTTGTCCTTAAAATTGTATCTGCACAGAAAGTTGCTGAAATGGAGTTAAGTCAGCGTGAACTTGCCAAATAATGCCGTTAATAGTTTTGTATCTAATAATATTCATGTCCGGATGTAATAGGAAACAAACTCTATTAATATCGAGAATAGCATTGTCTACATAAACTTCTGGGTGTTGTATACTATTGAACAATCCTAATAAACGACACATACTATAATTTGAGAAATCCACATTGAAATTGGTGTCTCCGCCTAAAAATAAAATAACAAAATTACCAAATTAAGCTCATTTTTTGTTAATACATTTCTTTATTTGATCAAACTTATTTTAATGATAAATTTTAATAGAAACATATAATAAAAAAAACATTAATTTGTAATTTCAATTTTACTTTGTCAATTATAACTTTGTTGTTGATTGTGTATTCTAAGAAAAATGTTTGTTAGTGATGACTAAATAACACATAAGTACAAACATCAACTATGGTTACAATAATGTATTAGGTAATTGTTAAGAAATTAAATTGTTTTTAATGATTTGATATTAAAACCGAAAGAATCCAACAATTCAAACAACTACATAGCAATCAAAGAGCAATAACTAAATTGAAAAGACAAAGTCTAATCATAATGATACTTGACAAAAAGAGTCTAGTCAAGTTTTCAAATGTTTTATGAGCTCCATACTTCTATTTTAGGGAAAAACTAAGTTGTGTGTTATTGTTAAGGTAATAAATTACTGTAAATCAATTATTATAGTTTTTGTCAGACTATTAGATCTAAAATATCCACAAACCCGACCGCTTTCTTGTTAATACAAACAGTTACTTAAAAATGGTAAACAAATTCCAAATGAATATTTACGTATTAGACTACGGATTAAAGCCTTTACAGCTGGACTAGTCATATTTCTTCTTTTACGTCCAAAATCTGCCAGATCAAAGTTTTCATAATCTCCTTAATAACAATAATTACATAAAAAAAAAAAAAAAAATCATTATAATGTAGTAACATAAATCATATGTTTAAGTTTTAACTATATTAAATACACTTATTAAACTCATCATTTTGTAATATAACATATTCTATATTCAAATTTATACTATAAGCGACATTTTTATATAACTATCATGTTATTATTATTCAATATACAACGCGCGTAGTGTGATATAGAACCTCTTTGAATAATTTCAATCAACTTTAAATACTCTAATAGATAGCGTACCTACTCATGGGAGGCGTAACATTTACATAACAATAAGTTCATTAAAGAAGGGGTCGGGGACACACGACTCGACACGAACTTAACCGACACAAAAACGCACTATTTAACCCAGCTTACGGCGCAGCGAAGCGCAGTTGTCTTCTTACATCTCTCATTCAACCTTCCTTTCCATATTGTGTGGACGCCAATGTCGGGTAGCTGTTATCAGTCCGCCGCGGCCACCAATATCCTAATCATTCCTTATTATCCTTACACACTCATACGCCAAGTCCGTCGCGATACATAAAAGATACTATATTCATTACAGTTCGATTACTTAAATCGTACGAGTTTCTTATCACACACGTGTCATTATTCAACCAATAAAAACACTGTTGTTCTTTCGTCCAATATATATATATATATATATATATATATATATATATACCACACTTAATTATTTGCCTCTTAAAAGTATCGTTAAAAGACATTAATTCTAGTGGTCGAACAATCCTGTTACACCCACGTGACTACTTTTGGTCAGCGAGGAATGTAGTCGGCTTATAATAATTCAGTAGACGTTGTTATTTCTGACAAGCGCATTGATGTATTATATAAAACCATTGGTAGACCGTGTACTGAATTACACTTAAACGAGAAACAGATTATCGTAGGATAACGTTAAAACGCCAGTGTCTGAAATATTTTATGAACGAAAACATTCGCGTTAGAATAACGTTCATCTCGGCATATCAACATCGCATACTCAAGGGATATCGCCAAGGTCATAGAGCTTCGAGTAACTCCACGACAAGGTAAGTACTATATACGATATTACAACACTGTGTAATGGTAAATCTAGAGGCAGGAAGTGAGCTCTTGTAGTAAATGTACACACATGCACACCCGATTAAGAGACCAATATATAAATATTTAAAATAACCATTCACCGCCACTTCCCCTTGCTTTTCTTCTATTACAATAAGTTGCTCTAGTACTTGATAGAGTTGCATGACAGTTAATAAAATAACTGTTATGTTGTGCATTTGCTACTTACAAAGCAAAACCTTCGAAAAATGATTAAATGATTGTTTTTTACCTTCGTTTATCTCAGGTACATTGATACCTACGACCAAAATATAAGATATCAAATTATTATACGAAATAAAAAAATATTTATCTACAACATTTTATACTACAATTAAGAGTATTTAGACAATATAATCAATTTAAAAATGTAACAATTGACTAATATTGTCGTTTTTGTTTAGAACCCAATTACAATAATTAAAAATATTTGGTCGTATAAGAAATTCAGATTTAATATTTACCAGTGGCTTCTATTATTTCTGTTTGCAAACAACTCTGGTACCATAACTTCTCTACATTTTGAAACAACATAAATATTAATGTTCATCATTTGGTGTGATAGAAATAATATCTAAGCCTATGATTATTATACTCAATTAATCACATGAATAATTTACCATTACCTTCAATATTTTCGTTTTCACTTTCTAAAATTAGAGTTAAAACATTTTTGCTTAATGAATATCATATTATAACTACGCTGAAATATTACAATAAGTTGATAAGAAAATGATTACCCGGTGCTGCCAGCATAAAAGCCATTTTCTCTAAAATTAACATAGTATACAAATATTATTTGATAAAATTAGATTAAAGTCGGAAATTTAACATTTTCATCACTAATTTCCATAACTGATGAATTTACTTGAAAACAATTTGTTGCAGATTTTCAAAACTATTATTTAATGAAATTGTACATCATATATATTTTCATTTGAAAATAATTTCATCTTCTACCATGCTCAATTATTATTGCTATAATTTTATTTAGTTTATAGTTATGATTACTCATCGAAGAAGGTCCGCGAACAATGTTTCGAATGATACCCAGCATTTGCACTGGAATAAACAAATACACCGGTTAAGCAACAAGGGACGAGCTAAATAATGAGAATGTGGAGACGTTCAAAACGATCATCACCATCTACAGTGCGGAATGACCAAGATATTAAATTTTTTACTTTTTGTTGCAACTACAGTTATTAGAGTATCTCAATGACATGTCTGTATTTTTGTGAACCGTTTGAGACACACGGGAAAAAATAAACATACATTATTTTTTTACCCCCACAATATTATATTATTTTTAAAGTTTCAATTAAAATAAAAATCATCAGAATAGGAGTATATTCAAACTGGTTACCATTTTAGTTAAGGCGTCTCGTTTTGTAAGGGGGTTAGAAATTATAATTTTTCATTCATAAATAAATTGATAATAATCAACAAAAAAAATACCATATTGGTTAATGTATTTTAAATATATTTTACCTCCTGCAAGCTCGATGAGTTGGTCTGTAATAAATTACATAAACATAGTTTAGTTTATAAAAAAATGTTGTATGTAAAAAATGTCTTACTGTTTATGATAACTTGCTTATCATATTCATCTGTAAAGTAATAATGAGGTTTAATTTTAGACTAACTAGTTGAAGTACGCGTAAAAAAAATTATAATCACCTAATTCTGCTATTAAGTTATTTACCAAGGTAAATAATATTAAAATACATACAAATTTCATTTTTATCTGCAAAAATAATTTTAAAAAAATTTTAATTCTGAAAAAGCTTTAAAAATGTTTACATTTTTCAACTTAAAAATACAATATTTTTTTTTTGTATAAGCAATGTACTTACAGTATTAGAAGTTGGTTAGTATTACTGAAATGCATTTATTAAATGATAGAACTTATAAGCAAAATACAATTCGACTAGCTTGTTAACCGTTTTTATATTATCTAGGTACCGTTTGTTTGTCGCCGAAACAGTAAAGTTTTAATATCATTTTATGGGTGCTATTTTTAATTTATTTACATGGCTGATTTTTTATGTTTTAATATGATAACATATTATTTACATTATCCTGACGCAAGTTAAGACTATTTTTATTTCGGTTATTGGTTTAAATACCACTCAAAAAGTTAACGTTTGCAATAGTTTTATAAGCTTTTAAGTACATATTATTGTGTCTGCCATTCTATCGGATAAAAATGTTGATAAACATATACGTTTTATTAAAACGTATAAGTTTGTATAATGTTATACAAACAATAAAACGAATTTAAGTTTGTTGATCGTAAGGTGAATGACATAAGGTCCTCAATTTCGTCTGATGCTATTTTAATCGCACAAAATAATTACAAAAACTACTAAATGTTATCCTAACACATTACTTGTATGTATCATATAATTAATTATACTAAATTTTATGTAGTTAATTGATACTTATATATTAGACCGTATACGAATTTTCAAGTTAATAAACTCAAAATACAATTTTTTCGAGTTTTTCCATAATAAAAACCAATTTCTAGCACAGTTTATATATATATATATATATATATATATATATATATATATCAGACTATTTTTAGTCTCATTGTTAGCTCTTATGTCTTAAGATAGTGCCAACAATTATTGTTGATATATTATATTATTTTTGTTGTTAAATGAGTGTAAATTATTTTTTTTTTTTTAATATTCACTAGAACAAGAGTTATTCCATTTGTCAAATCATTGTGAGCCACCCTGTATACATATTTTAAGTACATTCAACGTGTAATATACAAATATAGCGTTTTGTTTCTTAGTGGTTCAAAAGATATCGTAAGCGGGTACAAATATACAAAAATAAATAATTACTTAAACAGAATATATGAATAGTATACTTACAATCTTCGATATTGATTACTATTAGCTGTTAAATTATTGAAACGATACAGTTTATAAGCAGATTATCCAATCGACTGCTTTTTAAATTGTTTTCAAGTAATTTTTTTGAGACGTGTAGTTGGACTTTTTGCCAAAAGATTAAGAATTAATACAATATATTTTGCAAGGTATGTTCATTTATTTACTGAGCTCTTTTATTAAAGTTGTTTTATATGATATCATATATATATATATATATACAGGGTGATCATTTTATCCTGAACCACTGTCAATATTTCAATGGGTTTAGGTATTAACTAAATTTTCTTTTCATAGTGTCTTTATATTATAATGTGATTTCGATTTTCCGTAAATTTTATTTTCCTACCCCATACCAAACTAATTACCTTTATATCAACTGATGAAACTTAAATGGTAACTTATATATTTTTATAACTTTTTAAATTAAGAATATTTAATCAACAATGTTGACTGGTTGATCAGTTTTTTACCACTATTTTCAAAGTTATAAGATTTAAAAAAGTTAGGACGGGAAGGGAATTGCGCCATCCTGCCCTAAAATTGTCACTTAAATAACTTCAAAAATAGTTATCCAAAACTGGTTGTCGACCAATCAAAATGTGTAGTACATTATTCTCAATTGAAAAAGTTAATGAAATGTACCATGCGTTAACATTTAAGTTTACAAAGTTAATATAAAAACAATTAGTCTGGACAGGGTAGTTGGAACATACAATTTTGTGGAAAATTGAGTTCACATTATATAAAAAACACTTTAAAAAAAATGTAGTTAACCCACTGAAATTTCGAGTTGTTCACGATAATGAAAATGATCACCTTGTATTTCATAATGCAAGTTCAGACTTTTTACTTTTTTAAATGAAGGTTTTGATATGTCATTCGTAGTGTTAATATTTACATTAAAGATTTAAACCATATATTACTTTAAATGATAGTCCATCGATGAGAATCGTATTGAACGATAGACATTAAGTAGAGGTGAAAAAATAATAAATGGGTTTAATTGGTCGTTTTTCTGGATATAGTAAATTTTTTTAGACATATTAAAAAGGTAAGCAAGTCAACATTTTTAAAAAATCTATAGTGGCTCCAAATATTACTGTGTGTAAGTTGGAAGCTCATCATAGAGTGATAATAGAAACACATAATTAACAAATGTGTTTATAATATTGTGTTTAAAACTTTTTATTGTTAAATATAATGTATTTAACAATTTATTATTTATTGACAATTTGAATAGAAGAAGGTATGTAAAAATAATTTATATATATATATATAGCAATTATAATAGTGGTACTATAAAAAAGGTTGTCCTTAAAATTGTACTTGAAAAGAAAGTGGCTGAAATGGAGTAAAGTCAGCGTTAATTTCCCAAATACTGCCATCAATGGATCTGTATCTACTAATATTTCTGTTCACATCCATAAGGAAACAAGTTCCATATATATCGACACAAGCAATATCTACATAAAATGGTGGATGTTGTATACTTTTGAACAATCCTATTAAAGAACACAAATGATATTCTGTGAAATTCACACTAAAGTTCGTGTCTCCACCTAAAAAAAAAAAGAAGAAATCCAAATTTGACACATATTTTGTTACTACATTTATTTATTAGCAACACACAATTTATAGACATGTATATAATAAACCATAGAAAAATAATACAATGTACTGCAGTGTATCCGTATTGTACAAAAATGTTAATCTAATTCAATAATTTTTTTGATAAAAGATAAAACACTTATCATCCTCGAATCCTTCATGTAAACTCGAACATAATATCACAACTTGCTCCATAATTAATTTTAACAGAAACTTATATAATTTAAATCAATTAATTTGAAATTTAAGTTTTAGCATGTTAACAATTGAAACAAGAACAAAAATAATCAAAGAACAATAACTCAAGTGAAAGGACAAATTCTGAATCTGGAGTTGGAGATGGAGATACAGACATAGGTGATCATGGAGCTTGAGATGAAGAAAATTATACATGTGATGCTGGAGATAGAGTTTGAGATGAAAACAAAGATAGAGATAAAGATGGAGATATATATATACAGAAACAGGTGATGCTGGAGTTAGAGATGGGGATTAAGATAAAGATATAAATAAAGATTAAGATAACCGATTTTTTTTTCTAGGTTATTGTGAAAGTCTATTATTAACATACATTTTTGATATATTTAAATAAGCCGATGAAGCGAATACCAAAGATTTGAGAAATTCAATTAAGATATACCTAAAATTATTTTTAAACACAATTTTGTTTGAAATATCAAAAATCGATTCCAACAATAAAATAAAAAAGAGGCTAATAAACTAAAATATTTTTACAAATTTAAAATCTTTTTTTTTTCCCAAGTAATGTTTTTTACCAAATGTTTTATGAGCTCCATACTTCTGTTTTAGAAAAAAACTAAGTTGTGTGTTATTGTTAAGATAATAAATGGCTGTAAATCAATTATTATATTTTTTGTCATGCTTTTAGATCTAAAATGTTCACAAAACCGACCGCTTTCTTTTTAATGCAAATAGTTACTTTAAAATGGTAAACAAATTTTAAATGAATATTTACGTATTTGACTACGGATTAAAGCCTTTACAGCTGCACTAGTCATATTTCTTCTTGTACGTCCAAAGTCTGACAGATCAAAGTTTTCAAAATCTCCTTAATAACAATTACAAAAAAAAAACAAGAATACTTAATAAGTTGCTATAGTACTTGATAGAGTTGCATTACAGTTAATAGAATTACTGTTTTGTTGTCATTTTTCGTAGAACCTACCATAAGTACCCAAAAAATACTATATTGATATAGAACTTTAAATGTCAACACCTTACCCTTCTAAATCTAGTAAAATACCTAAAACAAATTTATGTTTCAACTTAGAGTTAAGGCGCGCTAAAATGTTTATCGAATTATTTGCAAATGTATATACAAATTTTAGTGTTTAATATTTTTAAATATATTTCGACTTCTGTCAAATGAATGTACGTTGACTATCCTAAAAAAATACCATAAATCTTTTCCACGGAATTTGTTTTTCTTCTTTTTCACCGTAGTAATGATCTTAAGATTCTAAAACAATATTCTAAAGACAGGGGAGCTCTCTAGTCGCTTCAAATTAACCAGAAGATTCGTCTTGCAGATGTTATAGGGCCATTGCCATTCTCAGCACATAACCCTAACTCCTAAATGATTGTTATTACCTTCGGCTGTCTCAGGTAACACAGGTACATCGATTCCTATAACCAAAATATTAATTATCAAATTATTATACATTAAAAAAACCTAAAATACATTTTTATATTTTTCCTACAACATTTAAACTAAAATTAAGAGTATTTAGACAAATAATTTAATTTTAAAAACTTCAATCGACTAATTGTATCGTTTTTGCTTAGAACCCAATTACAATAATTTTAAATGTATTGTTCGTTTGAGAATTTAGAGTTTATTTTAAAGTTTATATTTATTACCTGTGGCTGCTATTATTTCTGTTTGCATACAGCTCTGGTACAATAACTTTTCTACATTTTATAACAACATAAATGTTAACTTTCATCATTTGATATGATAGAAATTATTATCTAAGTCTATGACAAATCTCAATATATGTAAATAATTTACATGTAGGTACCTTCAATATTTGCGTTTTCACTTTCTAAAATTAAAATTAAAACATTTTACTTAATGAACACCAAATAGCTATGTGGAAATATATCAATAAAATGTTAAGAAAATGATTACCCGGTACTGCCAACATAAAAGCCATTTTCTCTAAAATTAACATAATACAAAAACATTATTTCGTGACATTAGACTAATGTTATTATTATAAAATAAAATATTACAAGCCGGAAGTTGTATGTTTTATAATTTCAAAAAAATGTGTGTTTGGCGTTAAAACAGGTAACACCAGTGTAGTTTTTCAAAAAGATACCATTTAGATTTTAGAGTAAAATTTACCATTTCCATAAATGATAAATTTACATGAAAATATTTGGTTGCAGATTTTATACAATTTATTAAAAATTTGCAAAAATATTATGTAATCAAATTATTGTACATCATATATTTCATTTGAAAATTAATTTATCTTCTACCATGCTTTATCATTGTTATAATTTGATTTAGTATATACTTTACTCATCGAAGAAGGTCTGCGAACAATGTTTCTAATGATTTCCGGCAATCGCACTGGAATAAACAAATAACGGTTTGAGCAACAAGAAACTAAAGAAATACTTGCGGTACATAACCACTTTTATGTATAGCTAAGAAATAAAAAGTCAGTACAGTGGTGTTAAGGAATTGTGTGGATTGGGAGAAAAAATACCAATTACTGATTCGCATCGAAGCGTTTATTTGAATGCGATTTTATCACTTTCAGCTCTAATAGTTCCTGTAAACTTATGACCTCCCAATCCCAACTATGTCTCGACCCAACTGTACTCCGACCTCACTGTTCTGAGTATGCATTTTTAATTTATAAATAAATTGATAATAATCAGAAAAACATATCTAAAACATTGTACATTGGTAAATGTATTTTACCTCCTGCACGCTGGATATGTTGGTCTGTAATAAATTACACAAACATAGTAAAGTTTAAAAATTATTTTGTACGAAAAAAATGTCTACTTACTGGTCATGATAACTTGCTTATGATATTCATCTGTAAAATAATATTACTGTTTTTTTTATAGACTTATTCTAACTAGTGTAGGTAAGTGTAAACAAAAAAAAATAATCACCTAACGCAGCTACCAAATTATTTACCAAGGCAAGTGATATTAAAATACATAAAAGTTCCATTTTTATCTGCAAACATAATAATAAACATTACATTATTTTATATAAGACTCAAGTCACTATTTAGTTATAGGCTTCAATACCGAGCTGAGGTGTTACAATAGTGTTTTTTTATTTTTATGATCCACGATAACTTCATAACCGCAGAAAATATGATAAAGGCATTTTGGTGGATAAAAAAATGTCTTACTTTTCATTTCAAAATCGATGAAAAGTTCTAAAAATGTCTATCAAAAAGTTTAAAACTTTTGTAATCATACTATTTCTTAATATATTATATTTGTTGGTTTTTACAATGTGTTTTTATTTTTAAGAGGTCAATTTCCATGAATCATAACATCACAATATTCATAACAAACATCTTTTTAAAATGTCCAGTTTATTCATTTATTGAGAAAAATACAAAATATAAAAAAATTCAACGCGTTTTATAGCCCATTTTATACACGTGAGCTTAATTTATACGAGTAAAAAAATTGTATTTTTAGCTGTTTAGTTTATTTTTATTACCTCATTAGATGATTTAACGCAAAATTCTTGAGTTATAAATTTTACACTTTTATAAGTTATGGCACTATAAATAGCACAAAAAGTAAGTATTCTTGTATGAATACAATTTCTGTAAACTTGACTTGGGATTTTTAATTAAATTGACTTGACGGTTAAAACGTTTTTGTAAGCAAATACACAAATACAAAATAAAAATTAATAAGACATAACAAAAAGTAAAAATAATGTACTTACAATCTTGACAGTTGGTTAGTGTTACTGAATTACAATTAATAAATGATAGAACTTATATGCAATATTTAAATTCGACTAGCTTGTTAAACGTTTTTTATTTCAAGTGTAAATAGGTTTTTATGTCAACCGAAAAACTGAAATCTAAATATAATTTTATGAGTGTTATGTTATGTTTTTTTGTTATGGTATTTTATTGTTAATTTATATTTTACATGGCTGTTTAGTTTTGTTTTAATATGATAAAATATTATTTACATTACCCTGACGCAATTTGAGACTATATTCATTTTAATTATTGGTTTAAATAACACTCACTTAAAGTTAATGTTTGCATTAGTTTTATTTGCTTTTAAGTATAATATATATTATTGTGTCTGACATTCTATCGATAAAAATCTTAATAAACATAAGTTCCTATTATATGCGAAACAATATAATTACAATAATTATTTTGTACTTTCAGAATTCATTTTTTTTTTACTAACCTAAATACCAAGAGAAAATATATGCTTAAATTGTAAAGTAAATATTTGAGAATTCTCAATTTATTTATCATAAGTTTAGTGACAGAAAATAATTACAAAAACTGTTTTATGTTGTCCTAACACATTATATCTATATAGTATTACATTTTTAAGTTAATAAATCAAATATAGCTTTCAAAATCCATCAGTTGTAGCTTTTGAGTTTTATCCCAGTAAAAAATAATTTTAAGTACAGATTTTATTGTGTATAATATTTTATAGATATATATATCAGATCTACTTATAAAATATTTAAATAAACCCTTAATCACAACAAAATAATACTGTGTAACGTATATTAGCCGAACTAAATGTATAATTGCTACAAATTTATTTGTTCCAACTATATTTATTTAGTTATTCCAACTAGAAATTTATTTGTGTCCATATGGACCCTATATTAACCATAATTATTTTAGTTGGACCAACTATGTATTTTTTTCTGTGCACTTGCATTTAATATATTGCTATCAAGTTTCACATTAAATTTAATTGCACAAGCGTGAACAGTGAACACGCCATAATCTATAACTTAATTTTATTAGCCGTTGCCTACTTAAAACTATTCGAATAGATAAAACCTAGTCATCGTTTCCGTGGTGTAGCGGTTATCACATCTGCCTAACACGCAGAAGGTCCCCAGTTCGATCCTGGGCGGAAACAGTAATTTTTTTTTAGTTTTTTATTCATTTTTTTTTTAATTTAGCTTAACAAATTATTCAGTGTTCTTTTATTTTTTTTGTAAGTATATATGATATATGAATAAATTTAGAGTAGTGGTGGAATTATAGATTATGATATAGTATATTAAGAAGCAGTAACAAGCTAGTATATTAAAACATCAAGTTTCTGGCTAATATTGTAGTGTTTAATATCTGGCTTAAGACAATTCATAGAGAATTTGGGCCCTTAATTTATTTTGAATTTATCATTTAGTTCTAATTTGAACGTTGAATGTACAACATATCTCTTATCTCTTACCCTTATCTCCTACCCACTATCTCCCACCCCTATCTCCCACCACCTATCTCCTACCCCTATCTCCTACCCCATCTTCTACCCCTATCTCCCACTCCTATCTCCCACCTCCTATATCCTACCCCTATCTCCTACCTCTATCTTCTACCCTATCTCCCACCCCTATCTCCCACCCCTATCTCCCACCCCCTATCTCCCAACCCCTGTAACGCTTGTGTAAAGAACGCTCTTTTGGTAACGTTTTTTTCGGTTATGTGCCAGAGCAAAGACATGAAAATGTCAAAAGAGAATATCAGACCTATCTTCAGTCTAATTGTTAGCTCTTAAGTCTGATGGTTGCGCCAAAAAATATTTTAAAATGTCTACCCCTGTGGGGGGGAAGGGGAAGGTGCAGAATTATTTAAATTTCAAATTAAGGCAATTTATTAATAGAAGCATGCCTATTAAATAAATTAGCTATACAAATTTCAACTTCAAAGTTGAAAGTTTATAAACCGGTCAATTCGGTCTTCGGTTTTCCCGGTTTTTGGGTAAAAGGAGTTGAATTTTTCTACTTTGGACCTGCCATAGTACCAATCGCATACTGTATTATTGACCAGTCAAAATATTCAATACATTAATATCCACTTAAAAACCAAGCCATCCAGATTTACTGATAGATTCCCCAAAAGAAACATATCACATTTACACATTGACAAACATAATATCTGGTTAAGAAATACATCATTTGGGCAACCAGTATGATATAATATTATGTTGTTTTGGAATTTAGAATGCATTTCAATAGTGAAGATATAATTAATGTAAGATAAATAATATGTAAAATAAATTAACATTTTAGTCAATTACAATATTTATTTGATGTGAAATTTGGTTTTTAATTAGTAGCTCAAATAACCCCCGGTTTTCTTGAGGTTTTAGGGTCGGCTGGACCTGTTGCATATGAACTGTACCAAAATAGCAGGTAGCACATCTCGTGTGCTCTAAAGAAAACGTCCAGATGGCTAAATTAAATTAAAACATATTAAAAGTTCTACACTAATAACAGCTTTAAAAAATGATTTACAGTACCTAGCCATCTATGTGTGACAGTTTTTTTAAACTATTTTGGAATTTATCTAGTTTGGGCACAGTCCATGTGTTAATTAAACCACCTGCTATTATATTGACCTATATCTGCTAATACAAATGGGGAGCAGTCTATGTAGTCTTGGCGCAGTTCGAGTGTACCCCTTAGGCCGGGAATCCAAGAAATTTGTTTAATACAATATTTTGAATATAGTAAGACGCAATTCTTATACAAACATAAGCTTTACATGACCTTGGTATATTAATACCATACTCTGCTTAATACACGTGTGCACATTGATGTGCAAATATTTATTTAATAAATAAAAACAATATTAACAATAATTGCAGACACAAATATGCTAAATGTCCCCGACTACACCCTACCTCCCGTATGAATCCTTTTTGAATCCTTATAATATTAAATTTTTTTTCATATAGAATCATTCCTTGTAATGGCATACATGTTTAGTGGATGATTTGAGATAATAAAGGAAATTTTAATAATTCAAAAGTGTTAACATAAATTGGTTGAAATATTAGAAAATCTACGACTGTTTGTGTACAATAATCGTGAGATTTAATACAGAACACATCTTATGATTTTCACATTAATAGTAAGTTTTGGTTTGAAGGGTAAGAAACGTTAAATACATCATTAAACAAAATTGAGGGCCTTGTGCCATAAATCGTAAAAAAAAAAATTATAACTTCATATTATATTGTTTCACTCATAATTATTCCTAACTTTATTAAGATGTTTATCGATAGAATAGCAGACACGATAATATAAGTGTACAAGCATACAAGTGTAAACATAAACTTTATGAAGATTATGGAAATCAATAATTAAGAATAAAATAGTCTAAGCTTGCGTCAGAGTAATGTAAATATGCAAAAAAACAATATATAAAAAACAGCTATATAAATTATAATTAACATATTAACATAGCTATATAAATATATATTAACACTCTGCAATGTATATTTAGATTTTAACTGTTTTGGTCGACATAAAAACCCATTTACAGGTTGTTAGATAACTACATCAAAACAGATTAACAAGCTGGTCAAATGTGAATTTTGCTTATAAGTTCTACTGTTAATAATTATCCAATATTGTAAGTACATTATTTATACATATTGTTAAATTTCACTGATTACTTTTGTATTTGCTTACAATAACTTTTTAACCACCAAGTCGGAAAATTGTACACATAATTTATAATTACTGTAAATACTGATGTAGGGCTTTTTAATTTTAGTATTTTAAGTAATATATATATATACTCTAATACTTCAAATACTGTAAGTTTTTTATAAATATATTATTAGGTTTTTTAAAAATAATATTCGAAGTCTGTGAATATTAGTCGTATTGTGCTTACCTGCGGTAACTTGTTAATCTACAAAACAAATGAAATAACTTTTGTTCTATTGAATATTTTTAAATCAATATTTTAAATTAATTTTTTTTTTATACTCATTTGCGCTATAAACACAACAGTGTTATTGCTCTTAACTGTTTTCATTTTTAAATTATTTTATATATTTTTTTTAATTTAAGATACTCAAAAAAATGTACTAAAAGCACTCTGTGTAAAATAATAATACAGACTGTTTTACAAAATATGACAAATGGAATAGCTTTTGTGCTAGATTAATTTTTTTTTAATTCAAGTCATTATATTAAGAATTATTTGCTGAGATTTTTGACTTATTTAAGTATAAAGTTTAGGGTGGGAGGTGGAGTGCAAAGAGTTTTGTCCGCAGATAAAAATTCCATCTCTCATCTTAAATGTTAACCTTTATTAATTTAAACAGCAATTATCTAAAACTGGTTATCGTCTAGTCAAAATATGCATAATTAAATACATTATTGTAGCAACCAGCTCCTCATTGAAGCTGATAATTATAAATTGACTGAGTCTAACAAAAGAACTTCTTAAGTAGAAGATTAATTATTTGTTATAATTTGCAGAATAAAATGAAACGTTTGTACGTTATAATATTGTCACTTACCTTAGTAAACGTATTGTTAGCTGCATTAGGTGAATATTTATTTTTTAACTTCTCTACAAGTGCAAGTACATAGCTATAAAAAAAGAACTCACCATTTAACATTTGTACAGATGACTATGACAAGGAGGTTATCAGAACCAGTACGTAAAGAGTTGTTTGTATATTAAATATTTTTTTTTGTGTTTAGACTATATTTGTATAATTTATTACAGACAAACACATCGAGCTTGCAGGAGGTAAAATTTGTTTAAAATTTAAACACTAAAATATAATGTTTTCAGTATGTTTGTCTGATAATAATCAAATGATTTATCGATAAACAGCTTTGGATAATTACAAATTTAAAAATATACTACACTCCATAGTTTCACCCGTCCTAAGATTTAATCTTAAGTAACTTGAAAAGTAATTATCTATAACTGGTAATCGACCACTCAAATTGTTAGCACCTTACTTTAAAAAGTAAATGAAACACATACGCTACTATTTAAATTTAAAATTTGATAGAGCTATGGAAAAACCTTTATTTTTATTATTCTAGATCAATTGCGAACAGTAATAAGAAATGCCATTTACTATAAAAATTATTCGATGGGTAATTATAATTATATAATAAATAAAATAATACTAATAATGATATTATAATACCAGATGAACGATGATGTGCAATTGATATAAAAAGTGCAACAAATTATCTTTATGCAATTGTAATTCAGCGAAATAAATATTAAATTTTACTCTAAGATTAAAATGGAGACGTTATGACAGACAAGTCTAGTGTTATACCTTGGTGTCTTAATTCGTTTAATCATTATATTTTATTCTACTCTTTTTCTTCTTCTATTTTATTGCCATTTTATTCTCCACATAATTTATATAGGTATCCCAAGCACATTTTTTTTTTGATTTATAAAACATAATATGTGTATATTACTTGTCTTCTTGTTTATGTTAGAATAAAAAACTAAACTTTACATTATGTTCGTTTTATTAATTACAGAGGAAATTAATTTTATGTTGGCAGTACCGGGTAATATTTTATGGAAATATTTCAACATAGTTATTTGATATCCATTAAGTGAAATGTTCTTATTTTAATTTCAGATTTTGCAGACTATAACCGAACGCGTAATAACCTTTATATGTTTCATATTTACATCACTTTGCACTCATAGTCTTTTTAGTAAATATTTTATGTACATCGAAAATAATCATTTTCTTACATATGTATTTGTCATACATTTTAGTGAGTTTATGGTGCCAGATACATTTGCGAGCATTAATAAGGTATACAACAGGTAAATATAAAATGTGACATATATATTTATATACAATATTCATATATAAATGTATAGTTCTAAATAAAAACAAAAAATAATCAATTGGAATTTAAACTAATAATAATTATCCTACCTTGGGCAAAATTGGGGATAGGTACTAAAAGTTTAAAATTGTTTTCATTATTTTACATTGATTAATTTTTCAGTGTTTTAGGATTTTAAGATTTTGGGATGACTGTTACAAATAAAATATAAAAAAAAAGCTAGTCGGGGCATAGTTAGGACGGAGTATAGTAGGGACGGGGAGGTCACAGGCTTACAGGAACAACTGAAAGTGATAAAATAATTTTCGAAAAAACGCTTCGATCCAAAACAGTAGTTAGTATTTTCAATCCAGTAAAGCCCAAACCAAGCACAGTATAACTCGATAATATCATTCTGAATAGATTTACATAAAAATGTTGTGGGATTTGATAAAAAAATTTGGGATTGGAGATTGGTATAATTTAAATTCAAGACTTCTGACGTGTGAGAGCATACCAAATAAATAATTCTCATAAATTTCAACTCGATCCGACTCTTTTTCTCGAAATTATAGCCAGTAAAAGTTCAAACTTTTATACTTGTATGGTTTTTTTTTTGTTATTTCAAATTTTAACTGTGGAGAAGTAAATTTTTTCAAATTTTACACCCCCCCCCCAAAGTATTAACTAGATGAAATTTGTGATTTATAGAGTGGCTACTCGAAGGAATTGGTCCAGTTTGAAAAAAGTTACAGTTTATACAGGCAAAAAAAATGCCAATCGAAGCTAATTTTTTCAACCGTATAAATATATTTTGATATTTTATGTTTTGGTTACAGGTATTAAGGGACCTGATATAAACGAAGGTAATCACAATTATAGTTAATAAGTTTGGAGGTCGTGTCTGGTACTGTATAATTTAAACAGGAGAGGACAAGTAGGCTGTTAGTTAGCTTACATTGCCTGCTAGTCTTGTTACGAATGCATACTGCGAACTTTAAAATTTGTCTTTTGTTTAAGAGGTTGGAAAGGATTTGGCATGAAATGACGCATTAGCCATTAGGGATCCATACCTAAGAGTTTGGGAAATTTTTTCTTCTTTTTAAGCCTCATTCTATAAACGCGTTTGCTGTTCAGGCACGATAATCGATCATAGAATAATTAATGCGATTATTAATGATATCCTATGAATGTCCATGAAGTTTTCAGAACGTTGGCAACATGTGCTGAGAAGGTCAATAGCTGCTAGAAGGTTAATTTTTAGCAGTTTTTACTATAGCGATTGTATTTTTAAAGAAACCGGAATCTCTTCTGTTGCCAGAATTTTGTTTTAAAATTTTGAGTTCTAAAACAACGCTTAAAGTTTATACATACAAAAAAGTTTGCACGGAAAGGTTTTAAGATTTCTTTTGGTTTAGAAAAAAAGATAAACTTTCTTCCCTTTTGGGAAATGGCTAAAATATTTTATTAGTTAGTAAAAGTCTATTGGAAATATTACATTTAAAAACTATTTTATACTAATTTGGAACTAATCCTACTAATTTTAATAATTTTACAGCGTGACTTAAAAGGTTAAAAAAAATGTGTACATTTTTCGGCGTTTTTACTAATTTTGTAGATATGATCTAAACTTTTATCAATTTTGTCCTACCTGCACTTAATCAGCTGCTTTACAGTTTATAATGTAATACAATTCTATCAAGAGCAACTAAATCATTTTATTTTATTATGTATTTGTTATTAAGCTGATTTTGAAGAAGTTGATCTCTCAGTTTATGGGAACGCAAGAAGGGATATGGCTAGAGAAGCTACAAAAAATTTAATTCGGGCTGAAATAAGTAAATATATGTACAGACTTTTTTTACCATTACAAATATATGTATATTATAGTCTATAAATTTATAATTTTTGTTTTAAATAATTTTAAGTGTACTAACTTTATAAAGAAATTGCTTTTTCAATGGTTATATTTAAACAATAATCGTCAACAACTATTATTATAATAATCATAGTACAAAAAATTCCGTTCCTGTCCCGTAAAAAAAACTGGTTTTAAAAATATAATAACTCATCCGATTTAATTATGAAATACTACATCTGAAATATTATCTCCTCCTCCATTGAGTCTACATAGATTAATTCTATCGTTGAAGTTTGTGATCACTTTTTGACACACATCTATTCATCGATTTCATCAATATACACTTGTTGGTAAGATAATGATTAAATTTCATTTTTTCAATGAAGTTAAAGTCTTTTTTAATTGTATATGGACTATCTTGGTTTCGATTTCAATTATTTTTAACCAATTTTATTTGTTTAACAAATATCTCCATAATAAGTTATTATTAGACGAGAAATTTTGATATGTGTAAAATATATAAAAACTAATCATCATTAGTACTTTTCTTATCGTCCAAAATACACTTCAATATAACATATCACGTTGAACAAAGTAAAACTTTAGTTAAGTTTCTAATAAGCTTAATTATGAAATAAATTATATGTTGTTTTATTTAATGTACTTTTTACAAATTTGAGGAATAATAAGTTTTATATATTTGTTTTAAGGTGAAAGAGATCCAAACACCTTAAATTTCCCTTTGCTGTGTCGTTTAATAGGATTGTGGAGAAGTATACATTGCCCAGATTTATGTATAACGCATGCTGTTGACGATAATGAAACTTGTACTCTAAACGCTAAAAACAACATCATTACCTTAATATACAGATCCTTTGATGGCACAATCTGGGAAATGAATGAAAATAATTACCTGATTCAACCACTTGCTGATCAGTTAGGATAATTTGTATCAGAAATTGTTAGAATTGACTTATTTTATGGTACTATTATTATTATATTTGAATAATTTTTGCATTAAGCTCTATTATATAAAATTTAAGTATTTTATGTTTAACATTACTATTGTCATTGTATTTAAATAATTGTGTTATACCAAACTAATATTCAATGTAATGTATTCAATAATAAACAGTCTTAATCATGACTATAAACACATTCGTTGAGTATATATGGTATTTATATTATTATTATTATTATTATTTATTACTTGTTCGCATATTTATGTGTTTAGAAGTAAATAAAGATTTGGTACCCTATCAATCCGTTAAAAATGTATAAGACTTAAAGATATCATGGGTCCAGACACAAAAAAAACTTATTGTAAAAACAACACCTTCTCAGGTGTACATCGAATCTAAAATCATGAAATATTTAAAAAAAAATCTTAAGCACAAAAATGCACTCGACCGTACTTCGGGAGCAATGTTTCTATCCTCAGCGGTTAACAACAGATGAATATAGTAAAATATTTTATAATTTAAGCAATTTTTTCAGCTACATCACAAATATACTTCCAAAGTACCAGGGTCCTATTTAAAGTTTGTTATATATGGTCAGCAGTTGTACCGGATGATAATTATATGAGACACATACCGTGAGATCAGCTTAAAAAAACAAAATATGTTTTGAATAATACAAAATAAAAAAAGCAAAACTTGCCTAAACACACCGCGCTAGAATTACATTTTATTAAGAAAGAGTACCAGGACCCTACGCAGATTACCCTAAGTTCAGATCTTTGACTACTGTTATCTTGCACCAGCCTAAAGGGAGACGAACGCCTGCAGACCTTCCCTTAAACCTAATCTGGCCTCGGAGGAAAGAGAGCTAAAACTATTTTGTAGCTTAAATATTTTTACTTAAAAACTTTGAATAGTTTAAGAATTAGCAGCCTAACTATAAAAATTAGGTATTATAAGTATATCTTTATGGAAATAAATTAATACACACTAAATAAGAGCCATTAGTATTCATAAAGCTAAAAAGTATTTTTATATTTTTTTTAAATATATACATTATTTAATTTTATTATTTAATAAGGCTGTGGATAAGTAATACGTTTATATATATAGGTAATACTGAAAAATTAATTAAACAGTTAAACAATATCGGTTTTTAATGTACAAAATATCAACTATCCATATCTTAAAACAATGAATTTTGAACCCGGAACTGAGACAAAAAAGTGTAATTAAAAAAGAGCTAAGAAAATATTGTTACAACAATAATATGTTTTTATATATTTATTTTTTAAAAAACATCTTTTTCGGAAATAGCAAATTTATTGTATTATTTTCTTTGTTTTAAATCATTTTCTTAGTTTTTTTACATTAAAAAAAACTTCCTAAACGGTTATCAAAATGCTCAATAGATTATTATCCAATTTAAAAATAAAACGTCAAAAGTTACTTGTAGACTCTTCATGCGCAAATTATATGACCCGTTCGGAATCAATAGAACCAAAATTTGAGTATTTTTTTAGTTATAATTAAATAACACCATATCTGGTTGAAAATACTTAATTTGGACAACTTGTGTATTATATTATGATCTGCGTTATATTAGGTTCTATATGATATTTTATCAAATTTAAATCACATTATATAAATATATAATATTAGTTTTTAAACATTGAGTTAATTATAATTTACCAGGTGTGAAATTTAAAAGAAAATACCCTGAGACAAAGATCAAAGCCTTATGTCATTAACTTTTTCCAGAAAAAAATGCATTTTATTGTTTCACTTATACCTGCGTTTATTAAGATTTTTATCGGTATAATTTTATGCACAATACTATGTACTTAAAAGCATATAAAACTAATGTCAACATTAATTTTAAAAGTATCAAGACACCAAAACCAAAGAAGATAATAGTCTAAACTTATTCAGAGTAATATAAATATGTTATACTAATATAATAACAGCTATGCAAACAAATTATAATGGCACACATTAAAATATCTTTAGATTTTACTGTTTCGGTCGTCACAAATGCACATCCGAAAGTCGCAAGAATATCACTTAAAAAAAGTTTTACAAGATTACTAAACTTTTATCGCGCATATAAAATCTATAATTTTGATAATTTATATTTTATATGTTAAGTAATAACATAGTAATAACATTCTGATATCAGAACTGCAAAAATTTATTTTTGAGCAAATTTATCAGTGATGTAAATCGCAAATTTTACTATAAAATCTAAATAGAATCATACCGGAAATTAACGCTGATATTACCTTTTCTAATCCCGTCTAATCATTATATTCATTCTATTCTCCACATCTGCTTCAATTCAGCCATTTTAACATCATAGTGTCCAATCATTTTATTTAAATCTATTTTCCCAATTCATAAGACATTTGTATTTTATACTTAACTTCATTTATGTTGTGTTAATTTCAGAGGACATGTCGCTTATTTTGGCAATACCGGGTGATTATTTTCTTAATATTTTATGGACATACTCCAACATATTTGTTTGATATACAATAGTTATAAATGTTTTTATTTTAATTTTAGAATGTAAAAACATGAAGCCAACGCGCAATAACCTTTATATTTCTATCTAATGGAATGATGTGCATTAAAATGTATTTTGTTTGGAAATTTAGGAATATTGCGATGCGAGGGTCATATACGATCAAAAATAAGAACTAAAATAGGTAAATATAAAGCTCAACTCTTTTATACAAACAGTTATTAAGTGTCATTATAATATAGTTTTAAATAAAAACAATTACTATTCGATGGAAGTCCCATATAAACTAAATGTAATTAATACAATTACATACAAATTGAAAATAATTATAAATGAGATAGAGGATTGAGGACTGTGGGCAGCGAATTAATAAAAGGCTAATAATGGCTTTTCGGAATTGAAATGGGATAGGGTATTGGAGATAGAGGAAGAAAAAATAACAGCGTTAGAGTATATTTCAAGATTGGATTGGGGCGAAGATATTAGGATTATAAATTTGTGGAAGTCTAGAAGTTTTAGAAGCGTAAAGAATGTTTGCCTGTTTTCCCTATTTAGAAAAGACTTGTAAATAGGACAGCCCTTGTAATTGATGTTGTGATCGCCGCCACGACGAGGACATTTGGCGGAACTTACTATGTCATTTGAACTTAAACGAATTTTCAATCCTGGATATTAAAAGTTTACATTTTTACATTGAATAATTTGTCTAAATATTCTAAATTTTAAAATCACTGTGACGGATAAAATATTTTAAAAAATTGATTTTTTTAATTGTAATTATTTTATATTTTGGTTATAGGTTATAATGCACCCGAGATAAACGAAAGTAAATACAAGTATAAGTGAATATTTTGGAGGTTTTGATTGGTAAATTGCTACTATTAGCTGATTAGCTCTTCAAGTCGTATCTTAGCCAAAACTTTACTTTGCCAAAAAAAATAGGGAAAAAATAATTTCCAAGAAAAGTGGTTATGATTTTTTTTTTATGTTATTGATTATATAAAAAAAATGATAAATGCGTTGTAAAAGCTATGATGCGTTTCAAATTATACTCGGAGTATTAGACACATACATTTATTAGTGCCGATCTTTTATGTACAATATTGTGGCCGGTGTTTCCCATGTATGGTAATTTAAAACATAACTATCGAGTCACTTCCATATCCACCTAGAAATATACTACGGTCAAAGTGTAATTTTTCTCCTTTTTCATTGAAAATAGATGACTACACATTTTTGAAAATCGTATACGTTAAATTATCAACATTTTTAGTCTAATTTTCATACTTTAAGATCTAAAACTACACCTAATAAAAACAAAAAAATTAGGAGCTGATTAGACTACTTTTCATAAAGTTATACTAAGCTGTAGTCCGTAAGTTTCAGTTAAAGTGTAAAATTATTTACACAATTTATACAATTTGCGGATACTCTCATTCAAGTAGCTTGACTTGTTTACAAACGTTTCGGAATATTTGCACACTCCATCTTCAGGATTATGGTTCGATGTTGCTCGCACCGTGGTTTCCTGTCGACTGACTGATCTGTTTCCGCAGGCATGGGTTATATACCGCACCCCCCGCCGCACTCTCAGCCACCTCCTGTCGCTGCCAACTGTTTTCTACGGCCACGCCCCTTTGCTTCAACCGGCTGATTTACATTTCTGCTATCAATAGTTTCTCGTTGTATTTCCTACTCTCATCGTTCCATTTGGTCTCCGGTTTGGACGTCTTCGTCAATTAGATGTATCACTGGTTTCCACGTTTTGATCAATTTCCATTTATCTTCCCGGCTAAAGTTTGATGTCCATTTTTCAATTTCTATGGCTTCTCTCACCATGCGATTATCTGGACAAGACCTTAATTTCGTCAAAGTTTACGCTGTGACCTTCTTGACCTCTCTTGTAGTTCACATCTTTTTCGTGTTCTCTAGCACGTACTTCAGTAGGTCATCCTGTTTAACCGATGTACATATGAATGACCACAGGTACGATTACTGATCCATACAATTTTAACAGAAAAATATATCGGTTCAGCACTTTCGAAGATAATACCGTAAGCCCAGACACAAAAAAAAAAATACAATGAACACACTTCATTATAATATACCGCAAGGATATGTGTCTGAAACCAAAGAATATAATCGAAAAACCCATAATTGTATAAACACTATTTTCTCAATTCCACGTTGAGGCTGATTTTTTTTTGTATTAACGGGGGAGATGTTTTTAATGTACATTTTTGGATCAATAAATTACCTTTTAGATACAAATGACAGTTTATACATACATTTTCAACATTATAGTTTTTTTAAATATAACGGAACTCTATCAAGAGCAACCAACTCATAATTAATAATTTGTATTTGTTATTAAGGCGTTTATGAAGGCGTCACTCTCCTTGATTTAGGAATTACAAGAAGAAATATAACTAGAGAAGCTATAAAAACTATAATTCATGACGAAATACATAAATATTCATATAGATTTTTCTTACCGTTACATAATATGCATTATACATATATATACCTAAATATATGTTAGTGATATGGCTGTATAATATTATATCATATTTCTCAAATGCCCGATTCATTTATTAATTATAGACGTGTATTTGTTAAGTCTTGCAAATAAAGAAAAGTATTAACAAAAATGAGCTAAGCAAGGTATTTTATTTTTTTAAGGTAAACACAGAAAAAGTGACAAGGATTTCTTCCTGATGTGTCGTTTTATAGGATTATTCAGAAGTGTAACGTACCCGAGTTCATATATAACCACTGCTGATGACAATGATGGAACTTGTAATCTGAAAGCTATAGACAAGAGTGCTAGCACATACAGATTAATTGAAGGCATAATTTGGGAAGTAAACGCTAGCAATAATCTCCTAACTCAGCCACTTTCTGATCAGTTACAATAATTTGAATTACGAATCATTAGGATTGACTTATTTTACAAGTTTAAGTACTGCTATTATTATATAAAAATATTTGTACATACTACACTGATATCCAAATTGTCATTAAATTTAATAATAAACAATTTGAATCACGATTTTAAACACAACTGTTGCTGATGTATTGTATTTATATCGTTATTTTATACTTTTTCGCATGTACAGGTAATATGATTATATTATCTGTTTGATAATCTCTTATTGCTAACTTAAAATGAAAGTGTAACACAAAAATGGTGACATGAAATTTCTTGTATTCAGCCTAATAACATATCTATGTTAATAGGGGAATCACTAGAGTATATTTGTTAATGAATATTGCGTACAGTTAAAAATTTAAAAAATGTGGCCGTTCATGGAAAAAAGTACCATATCTTCCATTTTTCAAAAACGGAAAACAACTTTAACTTTAGAAATGCAAACATTATTTTGCGTGTATTAATATTTCTCAAACTTTAGT